>NC_043971.1:8351526-8646270 GCF_902148855.1 Sphaeramia orbicularis
CTCTATCTATCTATCTATCTATCTATCTATCTATCTATCTATCTATCTATCTATCTATCTATCTATCTATCTATCTATCTATCTATCTATCTATCATCATCTCTCTCTCTCCACCCATCCATCCCTCTCTCTCTCTCTCCATCCATCCATCCCTCTCTCTCTCTCTCCATCTATCCATCCATCCATCCACTCCACGACTGAAGGAAAGCTAAACAAACTGTCTCTCCTTCTCTGACAAATTCAAATTCCTTGCAACAAGATCCAGGTGTGATTATTTGCAGCGAAACACGATGCAGATAGCATTTATTACACTGCATCATTACATTTATAAGAAAATATAATTGGATTTCCAACTTAGTTTTTTCCCTGAGATTGGGTCGTTTCCATATGTCTTCAGGTGCTGGAGTAGACGCACGGAAATCAAAAACGCATTAATATTCACTCACTGTTGCGATTTACTGCCAAAAAACCCAAACTGCAATTTCTGTAGAGCTTCAAAATCTACTGTATGTGGGCAGCTCGCTTCTCCAACCCACATCCTGCTTGTGGACAGATTTATAATGACTCATTTGATTTTTAGCCAAAAGTCATTATACATATGTGCAGATAACGCCTGCTGTACCTTCAGATAAACCCCGGTTCTACTCAGCAGCAAAGTGGGGAATGTTTTCCATTCATTCATGCGAGGAAATTTGTGTTATTTTTACGTCGAAAAACCTCATTCATTCCTGGCTTTACATGAGGTGAGGTGCACTGTAACAAAAATCCTGTTGTTTTTACGGAAAAAAAAACTGGCAGCTGTGGTTACCAGAACAATACTGTAAAAAACACATCCAACTGTAAACCGATTTACACAGTAACATGTAGATTTACCATTTTAAACATGTAGATTTAACTTTGGATTGAAATGGACTGCACTTATTTAGTGCATTTTCTTCACCACAGGTGCCAAATCCGGCTCGCCAAAGGGTCCAGTCTGGCCCTTGGGATGAATTTGTGAAATGTAAAAACTACACTAAAATACACTGGGTTACAAAAAAATGTTTTTGCAAGTTGTCTAGGTTTTTTCAACTGAATTAGGACCATTTTGCACCGCTAAATCCAAAAATGACATCTATTTTTCTCAATCAGGTCAGGTTTTTTTGCTAATTTGATTTTGAAAAATTTGATCTTCTCACAAAATTGATTACATTTTTGTGACTTTATCAGATGATTTTTTTATATAGTTCTCACCCAAAATAGGTTTTAAGAGAAAAAAAATCATTTTCTAACAGGATTCCTGTTAGGTACAATGGTGTATTCACCACAGATGTAGCAGAATACGTCAGGCTTATTTTTGCAAGATCTTCTAGTTGAAGCCATTTCATTCACCTGTAATATTAAAACAAACAATCATAAATTGGCAAAAGTAAAATCTTCAGAACTCGTTTACTGCAAGAAATAGGAAAGAATTTTGTATCATATGATGTGAAAATGCCCATAAATGTAAGCAAAAATGTTAAAAAGCCAATATGTAGCATAGTTCAGAAAGTTGACCTGATTGAGCAAAATTAATGTGATTTTTGGATTCAGCACACCAAAATTATCCTAAATCAGCTCAAAAAACTTCAACAATAAATTTGTTGTTGACCAGTGATATTAACAATCCTTTTAGTTCTGGTTCCACATTCAGACCAATTCAATCTCAAGTGGGTCAAACCAGTAAAATACTATCATAATAACATATAAATAATGACAACTCCAAATGTTTCTCTTTGTAAATGTAAGTATTTTCATGTATTTATACTAAAACAAAGTATAATTTTGCCAAAAAATGTGAATAACCTGAAATGTCTGAAGGGAAGTGAGTATTAGTTTAACAATATTCTGTCTGTCATTATAATGTTTTGTGTATTTGTAGATCCACTGTGATCTGTAAGTTAGAATGAACATGTGTAAATGATAAACTGAGGCAGAATATTGTCAATATTATACTTATTTTTTCAGTTTGTTAATGTTACTCAAATTGTTTGAAAGGATAGTTTGTAGACGTAAACCTTTTCATAATGTAATTTTACTTTTTTCGCTCTAAAACATATAGAAAAGTTTGGGGTTGACATTATTTATATATTATAATGTTATTATTTTACTGGTTCGGCCCACTGCAGATCAAGTTTAGCTGAATCTGACCCTGAACTAAAACGACAGTTGGAGCCAGGATTCAAACCACTAACCCTTTGGTTATTGGACGAGCTGCTCTACCAACTCTACCAACCCATAAATTTACAAGTTTAAATGTTAAATTGTTAAATGTTTACCTTTTTTTTTAAATAACTTTTTTATTAAATAAAAAGAAAAAAAACTAGACTTAATGCACTCCTTAAAGTTCAGCTCAATTACTGACGCTTATTTATCTTTTTTTTTTTTTTTTTTTTTTTTTATTTCCTTTCGTTCAGTCAAGACTTTAACTTTTAATATGTTGGAAAAGTCATAAATAAATCACCATAATTCTGGCTGATTATTATAACTTGCTGATTATAAGGTGGATAAAAAGGTAATTCAGACAGTGGTGATGGGATTATCATTGATTTTTCAACTGACACATGCACAACTAGAAGCACTCAGAGAGCGCAGACCTCCACCAAGGCAGATCAGTGCCCCCCCCCCCCGTAGAAATACATTATTTCTACATACAAATCTGGTTTTGTCAACATACTCTTCCTGTAAAAACTACAGCTATATAACTGAATTAATCGTTAACACAAAAATCTTTTCAAATCAACAACTTTGCATTGTATTGTCACTTATAGTTCTGTTTTTTTTATGTTGCAATTTTACAACTTGCATTATTATTTTTGGTGCTAGGTCAAATGTTGAAAAATACTAGCATCTGTCACCAAGTGTGCGTAAAATGCACACCTATAAATCAAACTATGAAATATTATATATTGATTTATTTTTCTTCTCTAATTTGATTTTATTTTTGTAAATCAAGGTCAGCCCTAATCATACATATCAAATAATCATTCATTTTAGATTTTTATAACCTTTTAAACGATCTCTTTTCATCTTGATTCATCATGAAGTGTTTGCTCCTGGAGGATTCTGTTGGGTTTCTGTAAATTGGCTTGGAGTCTGTTTTTTAACAACTATATATATAAAGTGTCATGAGATAACTTTTTTTGTGATCTGGCATTATATAAATAAAATTTGATTGATTGAGTGATTTAATTGGTTTTCCCCTGTAAGTCGCTTTGGAAAAAAGCGTCTGCCAAATGCATAAACATAAACATAAACATGATGTCACTACATTTTTTGATGCAAAAAACACAAAATATGTTCTTTTTTTTTTTTTCAAAATACTACATAAAAATTGGATCACATATTATTTGATTTTTGCAGCCTGGCATATGTCAATGATTAACAGCAACATTAACAACGTTAATAAATTAATTTAGACCCTCACCTCTCAAATGAAGCCCAGATATCAGTAAAAGCAGGATTTATGCCTTCACCCTTTCATGCATTCTGGTCACTACAGTGGACAGCTATTCTATAGCTGTTCTCTTGTATATTATTGGATTTTGCTGTTCTTTTCGGGGGGGGTTGTGTTTGGTTTTTTGTTTGTTTGTTTGTTTTTTACACATATCTTTATTAAGACTCCATATCTTTTTCTGACATGAATTGGTAACATTATGTAGATCTCTCCTGAGCATAAACCCCCAGAATCACAAGCCCTCCCCATAGTTTTCACACAATTTATCGGTAAATACATGTTTCTGTGCATCAAAAATTAAACAAATGGTGTCCAGCTGAGTGGACATTTTTGCAGCTTCATGAAAAATAGGTTCATACATTTTTTTAAAAAAAATTTTCATTGTTATTTTTTATGTATTTTTGAAAAAAATTTTTTATTTATTTTTTTTTTTTTTCAATTTATTTTTCAGAAGAAATTTTTCAATTGCATTGTTTTTTTTCATGCCTAAAGAGGAATAAAAACACTCAGGAAAAAATTTTGATTAAGGTTCTCATAATTTGTGCATGAAAGGGTTAATGGCTTTCGGATCAAAAACAGTGGTTATAATGGAAGAAATAGTGCGTTTTAGGCACAACTGGGAGACAGATGCAAGTCTTGTCATTTTCTTTTGTTTACAATGTGCACATTTTAACTGGTGGCTGGAATTTTAAAGATCATGCACAAATGAACAACTTTTGAATTCTAACCTTATTTAACCCTTTCATGCATAGTGGTCACTACAGTGGACAGCTATTCTACAGCTGTTCTCTTGTATATTCATGGGTTTTGTTATTTTAACACAGTGGACACTTGTGCATCATCACAAACACTGCATTCCATACCAGTACTGTAACTTTGCTGTTCTTGATAAACCTGTATAATATGTTTTAGTGTAAATCAATTGCTAGCTGTTATTAGACTGTAATTAACAGTTTTGTTAAATAAAAAGTTTTTCTGGAAAATATTCTCCATGAAGTGGAGCAATAACTAGCATTAGAGTATGTTAAAATGTGAGAAAATATCCGATTAGTGGCATTAAAAATGTTTTAATTCATAGTTTTCACGCATATCACTTTCTGGTGATGGGTTTTAAATACATGTTCCTTTGCTTCAGAAATTAAACACATGGTTTCCAAATGAGCGGACATTTTTGTAACTCCATGAAAAATAGGTTCATTAAAAAATTTCAATTGCGTTGTTTTTTTCGTGCCTAAAGACAAATGAAATCACTCAAGGAAAAAAAAATATTGACTAAGATTCTCATAATTCATGCATGAAAGGGTTAAATTGTGAAAAACAATATGAAGTTTTTTAACACGAAGTGCAAAGTGTGCCTAAAAAGCACACCCGGATACCGGAGGGTTATCAGTGTCATGATATATTGTGATCCTAGTGTTGTGATTCGTATCGTATCGCCAGATTCTTGCCGATACACAGCCTCAGGGGGGGGTTGTCACTCTGATGGTACAGTATTCATCTAATCCACACCGTTGGTATCTGTGTGACTGAGGTGAACACCGGTGGAGGGCCAGATGGTGTGTGTTACACTTGTTTTGCTGTCATGCGACTGTTATTTATACGTGGCGGCATCGGTGGCGGCGGCGGTGGCGGCGGGGCCCCCCCTAGATGACAGCTTTTGTTTCTGAGCTGAAAAGGAGAGGAGGCAAGGAGCGCCGAAACAGGCAGGAGACAAAAACAAATGTCCCTATTAGATTATCACCTCAGCCTCTGTGGTAGAAGGCGCTCCTCTTGTCTTGTCTTGTGTGCAGCTTTGCCGATGTGGGGGCGTGTTCCCCCCCGCTGACACAAACACAAAACAATGCTCTGATATCTCAATATCACTGGTATTAACCCGGGAAAGGGGCCATGGATCATTTTAATGCCACCTCGTGTACAGGAAGCCCCGAGTAGCAGATCGATGATACATGTCCCCCGGTCGCCCATGACACCTACAAACACACACACAAACACACACACATATACACACACTGGGCCTAGGGTTCACACATACCCCCCCTCCCTCCCATACCCACCTCAATAAACTGTGAGAAAAAGCAATATCTCTCTTGAAGGCAGAGGAATATGATTAAAGCTGTTGCGCTGGTGTTATCATCCCATGAGCCGTTAACAGCCAGCAAAATGAAGCAAAGTGAATTACCTCCAGCTGTCACCGCGTAGCCCGCAGACCCCAAAGTCAACGGCCTGGAATGTTCAAGGCATCGTCCACGCTTATAATGACGGATGGGTGCCAGGAAGAGCACGTCGGACCTTCGTAATGGAAACCCTATTTGTGGTGAAAAGTTTTTTAGCCATTACTCCTGTTGTTTACGCCCCAAAGTTTTACCGTTCGGACGATAAAAGCCGCAGTAAAAAGAGGGGTGCGGACTTCTGGAGAGGGAGCAGATGTGGTCATAAACCTGTGCAAAGTGTTTGGGAGGCGGATGACAAAATAACTGTAACTGTAATCGGTTATTGTGCTTTTCCATGCTGTGTATAACCAGCAACGGGCTAATATATCAAACCGGCTTTAACCCGTAAAGACCCACTGCGACTTTTGTGGCAGTTCTCAAATTTTTAACAATTTATTCTGATATTACGCTCTGTATTTTGCATTTTTTTTCATTGAAAATCATGTATTATCCTATATTTAATGTACTGATCATGTAGACGTCCACAAAAGCACAGATTAAATATGAGGGTTATTATATCAAAAACAGAGAAAACTGAAGAAAAAGTGACATTTTCAGTAAAATACACTACTCACAATAAGTTAAGGATATTTGGATTTTGGGTGAAATTCATGGAAAATGTAAAAAGTTTACGCTACAGTGGTATTATATCATGAAAGCAGGGCATTTAAGTAGAAGCATGCAATGGTAATTTCCTCATCTCAAACAATTTATTGAAACATAAGCCAACAACAGTGGTGGGTGTACATCAACAAAAAATGTCAACGTCTCAATAACTTGCCACGTGCCCTTGAGCATCAATTACAGCTTGACAATGACATCTCATGCTGTTCACAACTGACTCATTGTCTGCTGAGGCATGGCATCCCATTCTTCTTGAAGGGTGGTGTTGAGCCGCATTATGTAATAAATTCCCATTATGTAATAAAAGTTCCAAATGTAATAAGAATGTGACGTCATCTTGTAATAAAGCCACATTATGTAACTAGAAAAGCACTCTGAGAGTGCAGACCTCCGCCAAGGCTGATCAGTGCCCCCCCCCCGTGGGCCCCCCCACCCCCGATCACCACCTAAATTTAATCATTTCTTCCTCATCCCATTTCCAACAAACCCTGAAAATTTCATCCAAATCTGTCCATAACTTTTTGAGTTATGTTGCACACTAACGGACAGACAAACAAACAGACAAACAAACAGACAAACAAACAAACAGACAAACAAACAAACAAACCCTGGCAAAAACATAACCTCCTTGGCGGAGGTAATAAACTGACACATTTTGGAATAAACTACCCTAATGCATTATGAAGTAAATTTTTTCGCATTATGTAGTAAGTTATTACAATTTGAGAAATTTATTACAAAATACACTTGACACATTTTTATTTTCAGGAAAATGTAATAACATGGTTTATTACGTAATAACGACACTCAAGTAGATTTTTTTTTTTGCCCTCTTTAATTGAAGTAGCCCTGCAGATTAGTAGTTGTAGTAGTGCTAATGATAGCCTACCTATTAGCATTACATTCACAACTAGAAGCACTCGGAGAGCACAGACCTCCGCCAAGGCTGATCAGTGGCCCCCCCCACTCCCGATCACCACCTAAATTTAATCATTTCTTCCTCATCCCATTTCCAACAAACCCTGAAAATTTCATCCAAATCTGTCCATAACTTTTTGAGTTATGTTGCACACTAACGGAGAGACAGACAGACAAACAGACAAACAAACAAACAAACACTGGCAAAAACATAACCTCCTTGGTGGAGGTAATTAGTACACACACTCCAACATGCACACACAAAGTAGAAAATGCTGATGTTGAACAATAAATGGATTTATTTCTAAACAGAACCTTTTTAAGGCAAATTAAAATATTTTTGATCAATATAAGATGTCTATGCCAGTTGAAAAAAAACCCAAAAAAACCCTAAAACTACTACTACTAAAACTACTACTACAAAAACAACATTTCTGGATACAAAAAAAGAGCTAAACCGTCACACACCTTTGATGGCTAACTTGTAACTAAAATGTATTTTGCTGATAAACACACACCAATCAGTGCCAAACACGTGTCTAAATGACTAAATGTGTCAAGTGCATTTTGTAATAAATTTCTCAAATTGTAATAACTTACTACATAATGCAAAAAAATTTACTACATAATGCATTGAGGTAGTTTATTACAAAATGCGTCAGTTTATTACATAATGCGGCTTTATTACAAGATGACATGACATTCTTATTACATTTTGAACTTTTATCACATAATGGGAATTTATTACATAATGTGGCTCAGCAGTGGTCCTCAGGTCATTTGAGGTTCTGGGGTACACAGTTACAACCCTCTACACCACAGGTGTCAAACATGCGGCCCGGGGGCCAAATCCGGCCCGCCAAAAGGTCCAGTCCGGCCCGCGGGATGAATTTGTGAAATGCAAAAATTACACTGAAGATATTAACAATCAGTGGTGTCAAAATCCTTTTAATTCAGGTTCCACATACACACACATACAGTCCAATTAGATTTCAAGTTTATCAGAACAGTAAAATATTATCATGATAACCTGTAAATAATCACAACACCAAATTTTCTCTTTGTTTTTTTGGTGTAAAGAAGTAAAATTACATGAAAATGTTTACATTACCAAACTATACTTTTACAAAAAATGTGAATAACCTGAACAAATATGACCAAACGGAAATGTTTTAAGAAAAGTAAATGCAATTTTACCAGTATTCTGCCCGTTACTAAATGTTTTGTGTGATTGTAATGCACATGTGTAAATGATAAACTGATGAACTGAGGCAGAATATTGTTAAAATTGCACTTGTTTTTCTTAAGACAATTCAAGTTGTTCATGTTATTCAGATTTTTAAGGAAACTTTGGAAATGTAAACCTGATCATAATAGAATTTCACTGTTATTATCTTACTGGTCCAGCCCACTTGAGATCAAATTGGGCTGAATGTGGCCCCTGAACTGAAATGAGTTTGACACCCCTGCTCTACACGGTGACTCAGCTGATCCCATAGGTTTTCAATGGGATTCAGGTCTGGAGAAAGTGCAGGCCACTTCATTTGTGGTACCCCAGTCTCCAGCAGCCATTCCCCAGTGATGTGACTTCAATGAGCTGGAGCATTGTCATCCATGAAGATGAAACTCAGCCTGTGTTGTTCATGCAGGGGCACAATGACTGGATTAATGATGTTATTCAGGTTGTATGAGCTGGTCACTGTACCATTCACACAGTGTAGGGCAGTTCTGTTTAGACTAGACACACCTGCCCACGCTGTAACACCACCACCACCAAAAGCTCGTCTGGTGACAACAGTGGCTGACGCATAACGCTTTCCTTGACGTCTCCAACATCGTTAGCGGCTGTCATTTCTGCTAAACGTGAATCGACTTTCATCACAGAACAGCACTGAGGCCCACTGGTCCCTCGTCCAGCGTAAAGGCTCCCTGGCCCATGCAAAATGATGAGGCCTGTGCCTGGTGGTGTGTTCAGGTACCTTTGCAGGTCCTCTAGCATGCAGACCAGGCTGATGTAAACGGTTTCAAATACTCTGACATGACACTTGGAGACACAACAGATGTTAAAGCAGTGTTTTTCAACCTTGGGGTCAGGACCCCACGTGGGGTCACCTGGAATTCAAATGGGGTCACTTGATATTTCTAGTAATTGATTTAAAAAAAAAAAAACTTACTAAGAAAAATTATATGGGAGTTGACAGAGACAATCCCAATCCATAACAGACATGACAAACTGTGAAGCTGAAACTGCAGCACTGTGGTTCTGTTTATCTGTCATATGTTCATTGTGGTCGGTTTCAGATGCTGCAGCTCTTTCATAATTCATAGTTTGAGTTCTTGTTTGTTCAGTATTAATTGTCAGCCACTTCAGCTGAGGTGGCTCGGGCATCTGTTTCGGATGCCTCCTGGACGCCTCCCTGGGGAGGTGTTCTGGGCATGTCCCACAGGGAGGAGACCTCAGGGAAGACCCAGGACACGTTGGAGAGACTATGTCTCTCGGCTGGCTTGGGAACGCTTCGGGGTGCCCACGGAAGAGCTGGAAGAGGTGTTTGGGGAGAAGGAAGTCTGGGCGTCCCTGCTTAGACTGTTACCCCCGCAGCCCAGCCCCGGAAGAAGCAGAAGATAATGGATGGATGGATGGATGGATGGATGGATGGATGGATGGATGGACGGATGGATAATTGTCAGCCTTGTAAATCCAAGCTGGACTGACTGTACAGATCCTGACCAAGGAAAATCAAATTCTCACTTTGTGCAGTAATCTACACCTGGATTTTCTGCCTCCGTCCATAATAATATGCATTATATAGACTAAATGTCATCTAAAATTAACATTTATTTGCAACATAGTATAGCAAACTATTACATGATCAAAAACAAATTAATTTTAGCCAAAAAAAAGTCCCTGTTTTGAATGTCTGGGGTCAGCAGAAATGTATGATGTTAAAATGCTGCGAAGAAGGCTTACTATAATAACAAAATTCATTCTGCCACCGACACCAAGAAACTATTCTCAACCTTTAAAACACTACTCAACCCTCCACCTCCACCGCCCACTACTAATCTGACAGCAGACAATTTTGCTTCATTTTTCACAAATAAAGTGTCTACTATCAGCAGTCAGTTCACTGATCCACCCATAGACTGCACGCCTCCTTCTTCAACATCATCATCATCACACACTGCTTCCTCTCCCCTGACTATGGCTACTACTAACTCAACTGATAAAAGCCCAACTGCGTCATTCCCCTCATTTACTCCCCTCACAGAGAACGAGGTGTCTAAACTCCTTTCCTCTAGCCGTCCTACAACATGCCTGTTGGACCCTATTCCATCCAACCTCTTACAGTCTGTTGCCCCTACTATCACAGCACCAATCACACATGTGATTAATGCTTCACTGACTTCAGGAACATTTCCTACAGTATTTAAACAAGCGCAGGTGACACCACTACTCAAAAAACCTTCCCTCACCCCCACTCAAGTGGAGAATTATCGACCAGTCTCACTCCTCCCATACCTTTCTAAGATCATCGAAAGGGCTGTTTTCAAACAGGTCACAGAATTCCTCTCCCAAAATAACCTCCTGGACATCAACCAATCTGGCTTCAAAATCGGCCACTCCACTGAAACGGCTCTGTTGTCTGTGACAGAAGCCTTGAAAGAGGCTAGAGCAGCAGCCAAGTCTTCAGTACTCATTCTACTGGACTTATCAGCAGCATTTGACACTGTCAATCATGATATCCTGTTATCCATACTCTGGAACATGGGCATCACAGGCCACGCACACTCCTGGTTTCAATCTTACCTTACTGGTCGGTCCTTCAGTGTGTCCTGGCTAGGGCACACATCAGCAGTTCACCGCCTCACCACGGGGGTCCCCCAAGGCTCTGTGTTGGGCCCCCTCCTTTTTGCCATATACACCACCTCACTCGGTCAGATCATCCACTCACACGGCTTCTCATATCATTGCTATGCTGATGATACCCAGCTCTATCTGTCATTCCCACCTGATGACTCCACAGTCTCAGTGCGGATCTCAGATTGTCTCTCTGACATATCTGCATGGATGAAAGCCCATCACCTTCAGCTGAACCTGTCCAAAACTGAACTGCTGGTCTTCCCAGCTAAGCCAACCATACAGCTGGACATCTCCATCACTATTGACTCCATACCTCTGGCTCCTACCAGTGTAGTACGTAACTTGGGAGTCATGATTGATAATCAGTTGACCTTCACGGATCACGTTGCCTCTGTCACCCGATCATGCCGTTTCACTCTGTTCAACCTAAGAAAGATCAGGCCATACCTAACCGAACAGGCCACCCAGCTCCTGGTGCAGACTATGGTTATCTCCCGTCTTGACTACTGCAATGCTCTTCTAACGGGCCTCCCAGCTTGTGTTGTCAAACCACTACAGATGGTCCAGAATGCAGCAGCGCGTCTGGTCTTCAATCAGCCTAAAAGAGCACATGTCACCCCCTTACTCATTGAGTTACACTGGCTACCCATAGCTGCCCGCATCAAATTCAAATCTTTAATCCTAGCCTACAAAATTCTCCGTGGGTCTGCTCCTGTCTACTTAGGTGCACTAATAAAAGCTTATGTCGCCCCACGACCACTCCGCTCATCTGGGGAACGTAGTCTGGTGGTCCCCAGACCTTGTACAAGACAATCCAGGCTCTTTTCATGGGTCGTTCCACGTTGGTGGAACGCTCTACCAAGTGCTACAAGAACAGAGTCATCCCTGCCTATCTTCAAGAAGCTCCTGAAGACCCAGCTCTTCCGAGAGCACCTCCTGTCCTAGCACTTTCAAACATTCCATTTTAAATATTCTAATAAGGTTTTTCCCAGGATGACCACAGATTCTTTCACGATTATCTCTGGACCTGCTGCGGTGGTCCGGCCTCTTCCCTGCCCTCATCATCACCACTCACTTATCCTCAACCGCCTCCATGTGTCTCCCCCTACTCCCCCTCTCCCCAGTCCCTATCTCTATCGCTCTCTCTTTTTCCCCTTCTCTACTCTCTCTCTTTAACCCCAACTGGTCAAGGCAGACGGCCATCCTCCAGGAGTCTGGGTCTGCTCGAGGTTTCTGCCTGTTAAAGGGAAGTTTTTCCTCGCCACTGTCACCAGTCACAAGTGTTTGCTCCAGGAGGATTCTGTTGGGTTTCTGTAGAATTGACTTAGAGTCTGGTTTTGACCAACTCTATATATAAAATGTCAAGAGATAACTTTTTTGTGATCTGGCGCTATATAAATAAAATTTGATTGATTGAGTGATTTAATTGGTTTTCCCCTGTAAGTCACTTTGGAAAAAAGTGTCTGCCAAATGCGTAAACATAAACATAAACATAAACATAAAATGGGGTTACAAACAGAAAAAGGTTGAGAACCACTGTATTAAAGGGTTAATGGTTTACCTTTTAACAACTACATGTGCAGAATCCACTGCAGGTTGCATCTGCTTTACTCCAGTTAAACTGATCCTCACCCACAGCATGGAGTTAACAATTAGACGCCAATATCAGGCTGTGCACCAAAGTTGAAATTATTATTCCTGTCATCACAGGGAGGTGTCTGCGCTTCACGCCTCCTGTAGTTTGCCGAGTTCCTCCACCGATCAAAAAGAAACATTTAGTCTTTTCAAACTCCCATTTACTTTTTAATTGCATTTCTTATCAGTTCTTCCTCTATTTTCACTGTGTACTTTATGGGCTTGCCGGGAAACATCGCAGAAAAAGAAGCGAGAAAAAATGTTCACTGTGTCCTCTTGAAAGCCAAGGATTTTGCAATCCTTCAAAGATAACATGACGGCTCACCATTACACAAAATATCATTGGCTCTGGCGAACGTTAATCGGCACCAGAAGAAGAGATGAGCACAGGCCCAGACAAGAGGAAAGATAATAAGATAAAAGAAATGAGAGGTCTAGCGTATGAGTAGGAGACTGATTGCACGGCCGTCTGATCTCTGTCCATCTCCCATCTGATTGCAGCTTTTAACCACACTTCTTAAAGTCAGTGGATAATATAATGGCTCGCTGTGTAATCAGGTCTAAAATGCAGCAGGTAAAAATACTGTGAAAGCACATCGGCACACACCGCCGCTCCGTGAACCAGGCTGAAATCAGGGTGTTGATAAATTAAGTTAAATAAATTAGGACAGGGACTGATTTTCTGTCAGACTGACAATTAAAGACACCCTGGGATTTGTCGAACATCCATGTCCGTTTTTAAAGCTTTTAAAAAGAACAATCATCTAGGTTGACACAATGGGAGCTTATAGTAAAAGTAGATCACATGACACGTGCTCAATTTATCTGTTCAACTGCCACACTGTAAGCCCAGACTTTGTATTTACTAAAATGCTTTAATTACAATGTACTTAAAAGATTTAAATTTTAGTCCATTACTAAAAAATTTTACGTATATTCTACTAATTTGTAGACAGCCAAAAGTCTAAAAAAGTATAAGTTGAATGGATTTAAATCACTCAGTTTTAGTCATGACCACACCTTTTTATCCCCACATTGCATTGTGGGTATTGGACATGTTGAAAACGTGTTATTTTTCTGTGCAGGGGTTCAGAGGGGTTGTGGTGTTAGTGTTAATTTGGACTTAATGTGTTTATGACAGTGTTTATTGGCCTTTTTGTGTTTGTTTTTGTATTTTTGTAGAGCTGCACCATGAGTCACAGCCATAAGAACAATGGTTTTATTGTTCATCTATAATTGTTTTTTCTAATGAGAATATTTATGCCTTACAAAATTAAAAGCACTTCCTGTACCGGCAAATTGCATGGAACTAACTTCCTGCCTTACTTCCATCTGTACTCCAATATAGTGAAATTAATAAATATACAAAGCCATTTATGTTGCAAAAAATTTTAATTTAAATTAACTTGGAATCGAGTCCAGTGAACTGATGATATTAGGTTAATAATTATACAAAGTAATTGACATTGCAACAAATTTTAAGTTAAATTAACTTGGCATTTAGTGTGTTGTACTTAAAATAGCAATTTCATTCAAATCAAGCGTTTAAGTTTTATACGCTCAAGTTTTCATTACTCATTACTTACATTTTTTAAGGCAACGAGTTACCTCAGATTTTTTAAGTAAACTCTACTTATCCGGTCTTACAGTGCAGTTTTTTAGCTTTTTCCTCAAAGACAGGAGTGAAATCATTCTATTAGGTTTCTGTAAATTGGCTTAAAAGTCTGGTTTGGACCAGGTCTATATGTAAAGTGTCATGGGATAACGTTTGTTATGATTTGGCGCTATATAAATAAAATTTGATTGATAAATTTCATAGCTTGATTTTTTTGCCTCCTATTTATGCCAAAAACAAGATGTAGAATTATAATGATATTAATTATTTATTTCATTTAATTATTATATTAATCATCATCATCATTATTATTATTATGGTTAATATTATTGTTGTTGTTCTTGTCATTGTTTACATAGAAAAGAAGGGGTAAAAAAAAACCCTGAAAATGCATGAGAAGAGACACAATGCAAAGAAGAGATGAACCAAACCAAGTCAAAACATAAAACTCAATAAGGTACCGTCTCCAACATTAGGGTTAAATACATATTGTATATACTGGACCGAGCTGACAAGCACTGATTGAAAGTAATATCACTGACATCATAACTGAAATGATCAATTTCATTAAATAGAAGAGTAAGAGCGGCTGGAGGAGAGCAAAAAAAAAAAAAGTATAGTTTTTTAGATGTTACCTGCTTGACAGTCTATCTTATACCTTGTCTGAACAAAAGAGAAAAAGAAAAGAAAAGTATAATTACATTAACAGAAGACAAAATGAACGTCATTAGCCTTAAAAATAAAATAAAATAAGATACACTTACACATGTGTATCCACACATGCACAGTGCTGTGGTGTAATAATAATAATAATAATAATAATAATAATAATAATAATAATAATAATAATAATGAACTCTGCAATAAACCATGCAATAAATTGTATCCCTGTTCAATCTGTAGATGCTATGATCATGGATCAACATACAGACAACTGTAAATAGTATATATAGCTTTTTCAATTTGTCTTTATTCTTTGATTTTGCACTTCTTCTGCTCTTCAGTGCTTTTGTGCTTTGCTGCTGTAACCTGGAAATTCCAGCTGTGGGACAAATAAAGGCATATCTTATCTTATTATAATTTTAAAAAATAAAAAAAAATAAACAAATAAAAAAAAATAATAATAATAATCTGATTAAATGGATGTTTCTTATGGATTTGCTTTAAGTCAGGTCTCCATTGTTTGTTTTTTAAGAAACGTCTATCTAAAGATCGTGTTACACCTTGTATAAAAACCCAAATGAGATAATTAGAAAACCGTTCCCCTACAAGAACAATTATTTCCAAACAGTTAAGAAACACAAGCCTTTGGTACAAGTGCATATTTGAGATAAACTGTGTGAACGCAGAGCTCAGTTAGACGCCAATTTAAGCTAATGACCTAACTGAGAACTTTATTTGCTTTCTTTAATAGCTTGGTATTAAACAGGAAAAGTGTGTAATGGAAATGGGCATGAAATACCAGAGAAAAGTCAACACTACAGAGAAAGTAGGAGAGGATGAACCCTTATGCCCTCCTCAAATGTACGACACTCAAACATGTACACACAAAAAAAACTGCTATAAAATCATCATACATCAACATTTTTTCTTGCTTTTTTTGTATAAATCTTTTAAACAACTTCCCCCCCCTGCTCAAAACTACCAAACATTCAACAACAAACCCTTTTCATGCCGATGATCAACAAATGAAAAAAGAGAAAAATGTACAAAAATGCCTGAGGATGACCTAAGGGATGAAACAGAAAAAAGCCAGAAATGTAGTTTCTAACCCAACTCTTCTGCAGCCTTTACAGCCTTATGACTTCATGGTGTCGATCTCATTCAAGTCGTTCTACAGATGAATGAATGAATGAATTTATTTTTGGTTTTACATCAATCGGTGCACTTAGTCCATTAATCGTAATAAACATAAAAACCAAAAAAGAAATAGGCTAGAGGCAAAAGCTGATGTCAAGTCACGCGGTTATGTAGGGAGTGCCCGACTACATTTTATACTCTAATTAAAAAAGTGTTTAAGCTACAGACATGAATAATACATCATTTTAAAGGTATTAACTAGTACTTGAAGCTCATAAAAAGAAACAAAAGCTATAGTGCCATCTTTTGCCATAAAAATTTGAAAAACGGCATTGTTATGTAGGGAACAAAAATTAACATCTAAATTTTCCTTTTTTTCTAAACGTTTTAAAAGTGCGGTTGCAAGTGTCTCCTAACTATGAAAATTTGCTGAGATGTTCTTTAAGGTGTCTATTTTGATAAACTATGGATGCATTTTTTATTTTTTAAGTATAACTATGACTTTTGGCAAGAGTTTTAAAGAATGGAATGGTTATGTAGGGAATTAGGAATTTCGGTTATGTAGGGAAAGAAAAGACAGGTAACAAATTTATGCATTTTTATACATATTTATGACTAGATATACAAAGGACACATATTAGATTTGGAAAGTGATTCATTAAGCACATTTAATGCACATTTAATACTCAAGTTTCACCCTGACCCAAAGTTTCACCTAGTACACTGCTTACATCAACTTAGACGTGTACAGCAGTATTTTTCAACCTTGGGGTCGGGACCCCATGTGGGGTCGCCAGGAATTCAAATAGGGTTGCCTGAAATTTCAACTTCAGTTTTTGTTGAAAAAAAAAAAAAGGATCTGAAATAACTGTTGCATCATGCTGTTTCCAATCAGGGCAATTTATTTATTGTAAAACGACAAAAATGTTTACTTATTGGGTCACAGGAGGATACAGGGACTAAAAATGGACATTAGCCTTGGCTATAATTGTACATATTGGCAGATTTTGTGTTTATTAATATGCACGGTCCCCTTGAAAAAAAACTTCAATAGCACTGGTTTACAAGGAAAATGCTTCCAGAATAAAAGTAATGAAATTTTACCACATGAGAGTCACTGATAAAGAAAAATCAAGTAAAAAATGCTGGTTGGCTGAAGTTTCCAAGATACAGCCTTGGGTCAAAATGTGAAATTCAAGAATTAACAAGAGAATGGGTTTGACTCCAAAGGGATATTTGTCTCAGAGCTACAAGATCTACTTCAAAACACTGTCTGCACATTAGAATACATTCACTTTACAGGTTCTATTTAGTGGAAGATTTATAAAACTATTATATAAATGTACATAAACCAATATATATGTGTAATAACACTTTATCATATACCTTGAAAACATGAGCAAACCAGCACTTCTGTCATTTATTTTCCAATTACTCTTATTAAAATACGTAGGATTTAGCACATTTAATGTCTGAAGCAAATCATTTCTAAAAAATAGTAGACCAGTGTAACCCACTTAACCTCCTAAGACCCAGCAATGGGTTTTCTGTCCACATTTGTGGACAAGAGTTTCACAACTTTATAAAAAAAAAAAAAAAAAGAAAAGAAAAGAAAACTGTCCACCACAAAGGACATTCCATAAAAATTTTTTATAGGCACTTATTTAATAAACAACAAAAAAAGCTGGTACTTTGCTGACATTTCCTGGGTCTTAGGAGGTTAAAGCAAAAAATTGCTCTAAAAGTTGCATTATCCTCCTGAGACCCAGCGATACATTATTGTCCTCTGTAGGGGACAGAAGATGGACAGTTTTACCTAAAAAATACACAGTAAATTTGCCAGTGTAAAAAATGCAGTGTCAAAGTATTTTAATTCTTTCGGAGTTATTCCAACAATGGACAGAGTACAATTTAACAAGATAACTTCCAGTGTTGGTGAAAATAATTGGAGTTAACAGAGGTTTTACACTGTCAGTGTCATATATTCAGTGTTAAAGTAAATCGACTCTCTCAAAGTTAATTCAACACCGATACGAGCAAGATACCTTTCAGTGTTAAAAAATAATGACTCTGAAAAGCCCCGCCCACCTACCTCCACGTTCAAACTGAGTGAGAAGTTGGACTGTGGCATCGCCATCTTCCTCACATCGAAAAACTGCGTTTGTAAGTTTGTGTAAATAAACTCTTGCTTTTGTTATTTCATCCATGCAGAATCTGTGTGCAACAATAAAGTTACGTCGTCATTGTCAGTGTTGGGTAGGTGTTTTCAAATACCGAATTTCAAGTGGATAACGTGATATCGGGTCGGTGACTTTCATTTTACATGTCATTTTATGTTTACTTTTAATTGCAGTATTTAATTTTTACTTGGAATAAACTGGGAACAGAAATAATGTTATCTTTGTTTGGCCCCTGCAGACACTGGGACTATAGTACATCATATGTAACACTGGTGGGAGGCAGTTAGAAATCAACACTCTTTGGAGTAATTTATTTATCAACATGTAGTGTTAAGTAGGTTTAACACTGGAAAAGTTATTTCTTAACACTTAACTCTTCAGTGTTGAATGTGAATAACACTATGTGTGTTACTTCTCACATAGTGTAAAACTTGATTGACACTAATTAGTGTAGTGTAAAATATTAACTCTTACTAGAGTAAAGTTGACACTGGAAATGTAACTCTATGTTCAGTGTAAATTTTACACTTTGTAGATAGGGACCATATGTTCACTGAGGTAGTGTTAAAATTAACTCTTTAAGTGTTATATAAACACTGGCGATTTTACTGTGTACTGTCCATATCAAAGGACATTCCATTAAAAAATAAATGAATAAATAAATAAAAAGAATTTTAAAAGTGTATCTGAAAAAACTGTTGCATTATGCAGTTTCCAATCAAGACAACTGTTTAATGTAAAAAAAGCCTAAACTTTCCCTTTCCTGGGTCTGAGGAGGTTCACCCAGGACTCCCTCTGTCGGAGCACAACTCTGTACTTCCAGTCAGTCGTTAACAGCAGTCACTACAGCAGAACAGTTTGAACAGACTGATGGTTCCACCACACATTAGAGAGGCCTTTGCAGTAATTTATTGCCCAACTAAATGAAAATATAAATATGGGCGGTTGAAAGGATTTGACTTAAGTACCACTGCTGTTATTTTTGATGAGCGCAGTCAAGTTCAGAAGTGAAGAGACAGCAGTTTGAATAATAATCATTATGCAATTTTATGCTCCTGTGAAGTCCACATTATGGGATCGGAATAGTGGCAAAGAAAATGAGTTTTACATTAATTGGAGAATCAAAGCTTTTGTAAAGGAACGGTAGGAATTGCCCACCTACGTACATTTCTTCTTACGATGCAGAGTAGAAGGTATAGGGTAACTGTCAATCATGGACATGCTAGTGTTGTAGTGACCTAGAAAGATTTGTAATAATTTCCAATTCATTAATTTGTGAAAAGATACACTTTTAGTAAGTAGTATATTCTTATTTCATTCTGTGCGTTTACATGACAACTTTTATTCCTGGTTTAACCCTTTCATGTATAGTGGTCACTACAGTGGACAGCTGTTCTCTTGTATATTCATGGATTTTGTTGTTTTAGTTCCATATCAGACAACACAGCAGACACTTATGGATCATCCCTTACACTGACATTCATACCATTAGTGTAACTTTGCTGTTATTGATAAACCTGATCTGCACAAACATATTTGAGTGTAAATCAGTTGCTTATTATTGTTATTAGACTGTCATTAACATTTTTTTTTTAAACAAAAGGATTTTTTTTTTTTGCATATTATCTCCATGAAGTGACTAGTGACTAGTATTCGAGTATGTTAAAATGTGTAAAAACATCACAATAGCAGCATTAAAAATGTTTTTACTTCATAGTTTTCACACAATATAGCAGTAAATGTAGGTTTCTTTGCTTCAAAAATTTCCAGCTGAGTGGACATTTTTGGAGCTCCATTTAAAATAGGTTCAGAAGAAAATTTTCAATCGTATTGGTTTTTTTTTTTGGTTTTTTTTTCATGCTTAAAGAGGAATAAAAACACTCAGGAAAACAAAAAATCTTGAATAAGGTTCTCATAATTCATGCAAGGGAATGAAAGGGTTAAACTGATTAAAGGTTCAGTCCTATTTCAGATGCCCATGTAAACACCTTATTCCAGTTGAAAAGGAAAAGTTTGGATTAAATTTAAAGTTTGATGTAATTAAAGTCACTGGTTTAATCCACTTTTGAATCCGGTCTAAATTCTTCCTGGGACATGTAAACCCTTTATTCCGTTTGGATTTTATTCCTTCCATTCTGCACATGCTCGTTGTCTTGTCCTGTCGCGATGACGCACACATTCTGCGCTGGCGGGAGAATATGCACTGCAGTCTAGTCTTACCAAACCGTTCCAGTGGGCTATTCTGATGGGATCTACCAGCCTGGAAAACCCTGAAGGAAGAGTTCACCACCTGTTTTTTATTAATTCATTTGTCATGCACTAATGACTTCGATAAGTGGGTAAATCAGTTTCCACTGCAGTGCACCGATTGACTTGTTCTCGCAGCCCTTCTGTTAGCTTAGTTTAGCCTAGCTTAGCATAATCGCTTCATTCCTATGGTAAGACGTATTCAGGCTTTTATAGGTGATTTGTAGTATTTTATGAGTGATTTTGTGAAATTCAGTTCTCCCTAATCATTCCTTTAGTCCGCTGGGGTCAATATGATCACAAACTGAGGCTCAGATCATGGCGATGTGACTTACGGCAGGAAATAAAAACTAATGCAAAGCTAAAACGGTAAAGCAAAGCTAATTTAGCGTATACATCCCTTCCAACAAAAAGATTTTCCAACTTCCGTCAACACAACAGTCCCAAGATTGTATGAGTGCAGTAAGTCGCAGATCTAAAGGAATAATTAGGGAGAATCGGATTTCACAAAATCCCTTACAAAAGACAGCAAATCACCTTTAAAAAACTGGCTACGTGTGACCATGGAAATGCAGTGACTATGCTAAGCTAAGCTAACAGAAGGGCTGCGAGAACCGAATAAACGTTTCTCATGTAAACCTTTATTCGGGTTTAACATTTCCATGTAAACAGAAGAGAAAGTACTTTAGTTCCAGGTTAATTTCTTCTGGAAAAATATATCGAATTTAATGGAATGAATGTCAGTGTATGGGATGATGCATAAGTGTCCACTGTGTTGGCTGATATGGAACTAAAACAACAAAACCCATGAATATACAAGAGAACAGCTGGAGAAGAACTGTCCACTGGAGTGACCACTATCCATGAAAGGGTTAATCTGTACATCCTTTACTGTTAATATCTTAAGTGTCATTTTTGCATTTCACAAATTCATCCCGTGGACCAGATTGGACCCTTTGGTGGGCTGGTTTCGGCCAACAGGCCGTATGTTTGACACCTGTGCCATAAACTGTATCGCAATTACTGCAGTTCGATATGTGGAATTTGATCTCAAGCAGTAAAATAATAACATAAAAACCTATAAGTAATGCCTTTAAATTCATCCTTCGGCCCAGATTGGACCCTCTGGTGGGCCGGTTTTGGCCCACGGGCCGTATGTTTGACACCTGTGCCATAAACTGTATCACCATCACTGCAGTTCAACATGTTATGGCACATACAGTTCAATATGATCTCAAACAGTAAAAAAAAACACAAAAACCTATAAGTAATGCCTTTAAATTCACCCTTTAGGCCAGATTGGACCCTCTGGTGGGCCGGTTTTGGCCCACGAGCCATATGTTTGACACCTGTGCCATAAACTGTATCACCATTACTGCAGTTCAATATGTGTAATTTGATCTCAAACAGTAAAATAATAGCATAAAAATCTGCAAGTAATACCTTTAAATTCATCCTTCGGCCCAGATTGGACCCTTTGACAGGCCCGTTTTGGCCCACAAGCCATATGTTTGACACCTGTGCCATAAACTGTATCGCAATTACTGCAGTTCGATATGTGGAATTTGATCTCAAGCAGTAAAATAATAACATAAAAACCTATAAGTAATGCCTTTAAATTCATCCTTCGGCCCAGATTGGACCCTCTGGTGGGCCGGTTTTGGCCCACGGGCCGTATGTTTGACACCTGTGCCATAAACTGTATCACCATCACTGCAGTTCAACATGTTATGGCACATACAGTTCAATATGATCTCAAACAGTAAAAAAAAACAAAACAAAACACAAAAACCTACAAGTAATGCCTTTAAATTCATCCTTCGGCCCAGATTGGACCCTCTGGTGGGCCGGTTTTGGCCCACGAGCCATATGTTTGACACCTGTGCCATAAACTGTATCACCATTACTGCAGTTCAATATGTGTAATTTGATCTCAAACAGTAAAATAATAGCATAAAAATCTGCAAGTAATACCTTTAAATTCATCCTTCGGCCCAGATTGGACCCTTTGACAGGCCCGTTTTGGCCCACAAGCCATATGTTTGACACCTGTGCCATAAACTGTATCACCATTACTGCAGTTCAATATGTGTAATTTGATATCAAACAGTAAAATAATAGCATAAAAATCTGCAAGTAATACCTTTAAATTCTTCCTTCGGCCCAGATTGGACCCTTTGACAGGCCTGTTTTAGCCCACAAGCCATATGTTTGACACCTGTGCCATAAACTGTATCACCATTACTGCAGTTCAATATGTGTAATTTGATCTCAAACAGTAAAATAATAACATAAAAACCTATAAGTAATGCCTTTAAATTCTTCCTTCGGCCCAGATTGGACCCTTTGACAGGCCTGTTTTAGCCCACAAGCCATATGTTTGACACCTGTGCCATAAACTGTATCACCATTACTGCAGTTCAATATGTGTAATTTGATCTCAAACAGTAAAATAATAACATAAAAACCTATATGTAATACCTTTAAATTCATCCTTCGGCCCAGATTGGACCCTTTGGGGGGCCGGTTTGGGCCACAGGCCGTATGTTTGACACCTGTGCCATAAACTGTATCACCATCACTGCAGTTCAACATGTTATGGCACATACAGTTCAATATGATCTCAAACAGTAAAAAAAAACACAAAAACCTATAAGTAATGCCTTTAAATTCACCCTTTAGGCCAGATTGGACCCTCTGGTGGGCCGGTTTTGGCCCACGAGCCATATGTTTGACACCTGTGCCATAAACTGTATCACCATTACTGCAGTTCAATATGTGTAATTTGATCTCAAACAGTAAAATAATAGCATAAAAATCTGCAAGTAATACCTTTAAATTCATCCTTCGGCCCAGATTGGACCCTTTGACAGGCCCGTTTTGGCCCACAAGCCATATGTTTGACACCTGTGCCATAAACTGTATCGCAATTACTGCAGTTCGATATGTGGAATTTGATCTCAAGCAGTAAAATAATAACATAAAAACCTATAAGTAATGCCTTTAAATTCATCCTTCGGCCCAGATTGGACCCTCTGGTGGGCCGGTTTTGGCCCACGGGCCGTATGTTTGACACCTGTGCCATAAACTGTATCACCATCACTGCAGTTCAACATGTTATGGCACATACAGTTCAATATGATCTCAAACAGTAAAAAAAAACAAAACAAAACACAAAAACCTACAAGTAATGCCTTTAAATTCATCCTTCGGCCCAGATTGGACCCTCTGGTGGGCCGGTTTTGGCCCACGAGCCATATGTTTGACACCTGTGCCATAAACTGTATCACCATTACTGCAGTTCAATATGTGGAATTTGATCTCAAACAGTAAAATAATAACATAAAAACCTATAAGTAATGCCTTTAAATTCTTCCTTCGGCCCAGATTGGACCCTTTGACAGGCCCGTTTTGGCCCACAAGCCATATGTTTGACACCTGTGCCATAAACTGTATCACCATTACTGCAGTTTGATATGTGTAATTTGATCTCAAACAGTAAAATAATAACATAAAAACCTATATGTAATACCTTTAAATTCATCCTTCGGCCCAGATTGGACCCTTTGGGGGGCCGGTTTGGGCCACAGGCCGTATGTTTGACATCCCTGGGTCATAATAAGAAAAACCCATTGATCATTGTTTGGATTTATGGTAAATTAAAGCAACATTACTAGTGGTCTTGAAAGCTACAGAATGAAAAACTAGAGCAAAAATCATCAGCAAGAGAAAAAAAAAACTATTATTTTCACATTGTTTCAAAGCAGTTTTGTTCTAAATCACAAATAAAGATGGTCACACCTTTTGTTTAGTGCTGTTATAAATGTACACAGAAGGGAATTCCTCCTGTCGGACATTTGTTAAACAAGTTGTAATGTTTGTTATGACCATTATATATTTTTATTGCGTTTTACCCTCTCACGACCAACAACCCAAAGGTCCAAGTCTCCAATAATTCCAAACACAGTAAATTAGGACCAAAAATTAGAAAATACAAGCACAGTGCAACGTCTCTGCAGGTTAATACGCCTCCAGACATTATTTGAGGTTTATTTGTTGTTTTTGTTTTCTTTCAAAGGGACAGTGCTTATTTATAAAGACAATATATGCCAATACACAAGATTATAACCAAGGCCAATTTCTATCTTTAATCCCTACATTAACCAATATAGGTCACATAAAACAGCAGAACCCAGTGTACTCATTCAACAGACGAGTAAAACACATTATATTCAACACATACATTTATATGAGGCATAAGTTATTGTGTAGGTTTATACATCATTTTCATCATCATCAATGTGACACATTTTATATTTAAATGTTAATAACTGGAAGCCAAATTGCTGAACAGGACAGCGTTTAAATAAATAAATAAACAAATACATAAATCAATCAATCAATCAATTTAAAAAAAGCGTTAATAACTAGATTGTGAGTGAACACTTTGTCTGCTTTTTCTGTCTTAAATCACATCCTGAAATCTCTCTTTAACCCACAAAGACCCAGCACTATTGTGTCAGTTCCCAAATGAAATGTTCTCTATACCTAACCTTTCTTAAGTCATTTATCACCATTTATTAAAATATTACCCTCTGTATTTTACATTTTATCAGTATAAATCAGTTATTTTCCTGTATTTTATTTACTGATCATGAAAATGTTCATAAAAGCTCAGATTAAAGTTGAGGGTTATTATATCAAAAACAGAGAAAACTGCAGAAAAAGTGTTTTTTTTTTTTTAGTAAAATCTATCATTATTGAACATAAACCAAGCATTTCCATCTACTGTAATTGATCAAATTCGATGTGTTTTCCAGTGAATCAATGTTGTAGAAGATGACGGTGTTTCCACGGTAACTACTGAGCCTCTGAACATCCAAATGGGTCATATCTGATGACCATGAAAAGATGACAAACTGAATTTTACACCAATTATTTGCATGTATTAATAGAATTAGTGGATCAATAGGTATTAAACTGTTTAGATCGGATGCTTTTTGTCGATGGTGGATGGTCTGTTTGGGTTAAAATCTCTACAGTAATTCTATTTCCACAGGGAGATGGTTTCCATGGAGGAAAATGCGTGTAGAAAAATGACAAATTAAAATATTAAATTCATTTTACCTGAATTATTTACATGTATTGATAGGATTAGTGGATCAACAGGTATTAAACAGTTTAGAACAGTAGATGGTTTTGGTCGGTGATGGATGTTTGGGTCTTTATGGGTTAAAAGTAACCATCAAAATTATATCTATATTGCTCTTTATTATTATTATTATTATTATTATTATTATTATTATTATTATTAATAATAATAATAATAATAATAATAATAATAATAATAATGATAATGATAATGATAATAATATTTAATATTGCCAGGTTTGGTTGACATAAAATATGTTGTAGATTAATAAAGTACATTACAGCTTTTAATTATTACACTGTTATAATAAAACACATCTGTGGTTACTTTTCAGGTCCATTGTAATTTACTTGTCCATAATTTGCGTGAGAAAAGACATTTGGAAAAGGCAGAGGCTCCTGACCCCATATGATTGTCCTCTAATTCCTTTCCCCGATATATGCCAGATAGTTTTTCATCACTTGCATGAATCCTAATCGATTCTTTGAGCAAAGCATGTTCCATTACCAAGAATTACTCATCCATCGATGAGGGAGAAAGGATATTAATCAATGAAACCTCTGTAACTAACAACCTTGTTATTCTTTCACCAAACAAAATGAGAATTTGGCTTTATACGAGGCTCATTATGAAGAGTGCTGCAAAGCAGACATTACACATCGCTATTGATCATGTGTGAAGACAGGCCTACACAGTCAATACCCACAGCAAATGAAAAATGGGCTTTTCTTATGACTGCATCCTGCAGAGAAAAGCATTCTCTCTTTGTAATCTGGGCTCTGTCAGAACAACAACTGTAGTTTGCTTCTTTATCAGCTGTTCAGAGTTATGGGAACGTTCAATGGGAAAAGTAACTGAATTTTAAAGAAGCTTTGGTCGAATGTTTTTGGAAACTTTATTCTTTGAACCCACTGACAATTTTCCAACTAAAGCATAAAATAAGGTGCATTAATTATACGTTAGAGGATTGCTTCAGCTACACTATCATTTCCATTTGTTTCTCTCTCGTTGTTTTTTTTTGGGGGGGGGGGGGGCTGCCTTGCTGATATTTTTCACATAAAGAAAATTCCTTCACTCTCTTTGGTTTTATTTGTGATATTTTATTTTGTCCAAGGAATTTACATATTAGAGCGACATGATGGTGCAGTGGGTAGCCCAAATTTTTACTCAGTGTTGTGTGACATGCCAGATCGGTAGGTAAACCTTTAATAAAGTACTCTGAGTCTGAGAACAGGGCTGTATTTGACCCTGGAATAGATGCTTTAGTTCTAATTCTACTTTCTTTTCAATTTAAGTTACTATTAGCTGTTTACACTCTGCATTTATTTATTTATTGTTGATCTGGTATGAGTGTTCATGTGGAGCGGTGACCGTATTTTGAATTTCCCTGTGGGGATTAATAAAGTAAATCTATCTATCTATCTATCTATCTATCTATCTATCTATCTATCTATCTATCTATCTATCTATCTATCTATCTATCTATCTATCTATCTATCTATCTATCTATCTATCTATCTATCTATCTATCGTCTCTCTCTCTCTCCATCCATCCATCCATCCCTCTCTCTCTCCATCCATCCATCCATCCATCGTCTCTCTCTCCATCCATCCATTCATCCCTCTCTCTCTCTCTCTCCATCCATCCATCCATCCATCCATCATCTCTCTGTCTCTCCATCCATCCATCCATCCATCCATCCATCCATCGTCTCTCTCTCTCCATCCATCCATCCATCCATCCATCCATCCATTCATCTCTCTCTCTCTCTCTCCATCCATCCATCCATCCATTATCGCAGGGGTAACAGTCTAAGCGGGGACGCCCAGACCTCCCTCTCCCCAGACTCCTCCTCCAGCTCTTCCGGGCAGACCCCGAGGCGTTCCCAGGCCAACCCACAGACATAGTCTCTCCAGCGTGTCCTGGGTCTTCCCTGAGGCCTCCTCCCGGCGGGACCTGCCCAAAACACCTCCCCAGGGAGGCGTCCAGGAGGCATCCGAAACAGATGCCCGAGCCACCTCAGCTGGCCCCTCTGGATGTGGAGGAGCAGCAGCTCTACTCCAAGCTCCTCCCTGGTGACTGAGCTCCTCCCCCTATCCATAAGGGTGTGCCCACCCACCCTACGGAGGAAACTCATTTCGACCGCTTGTATCCGGGATCTTGTCCTTTCGGTCATGACCCACAGCTCATGACCATAGGTGAGGGTAGGAACGTAGACTGACCGGTAAATCGAGAGCTTCACCTTTCGGCTCAGCTCCTTCTTCACCACAACCGACCGATACAACAACCGCATCACTATCTATCTATCTATCTATCTATCTATCTATCTATCTATCTATCTAGTATTCAGTATTCATTTCTATGCACATTACAAACAAGAAAAAAAAATAATGCAAGTAACACCATTGTGCAGGAGAGGACAGAAGCCAAAAAAGGCTTATATAAATACCTCCCCGGAAACAAACAATCCATAAAAAAAGAAATAAAGACTAATAGTATGATATAAGTGAAATAATAATTAAAAGTAAAAAATAAAAAATACAAATCAAATGATATAAAGCCTTACATTTTTTCATAAGTTAGAGTCCTTTTCAGATGCTTTTTAAATAATGATAAAGACAATGTTAATTCTCATTGTATTAAATGAATTTACAGTGTAATTATCTATCTATCTATCTATCTATCTATCTATCTATCTATCTATCTATCTATCTATCTATCTATCTATCTATCTATCTATCTATCTATCTATCTATCTATCTATTCACCATCCACTCCACGAACCTCCTGCCGACTGAAGGAAAGCTAAACAAACTGTCTATCCTTCTCTGACAAATTAAAATTCCTTGCAACAAGATCCACAAGAGGAACAAGAGTAAAAATAAAAGTCACGGCAGCAGCAGCACTTACGGTAGTCTGCGTCTCTATAGTGAAGAAAAACGGCGTCTAGTTCAGATTCAGTCTGTATTCAGTTCATCAAATTAGGCCAACACCATTAACAAGACAATGGCTCTGAAGTTAAGAGGCAAATAAATGTTGATTTTTAAGGCTTTTCTACAAAGCTTTAAAGCTTACAGTTAGAAGGACATGAAAAAAAGAAGAAAGAAATGAGCAAAAAATGTCTTGTGATGTGATCAAAGAACAGGCTAACTCCTCTAGTTCTACTAAATAACTGGATTTCTATGTCAGGCTTTTCATTATGTACTTGCCATAATAAAACACGTCTTTATTTTCACAATTATTCTTGTCAGTATTTGTTGTATATCTATTAATCCCCTTCTAATTCTACGACTAACGATGCTATTGTCAGCTACAGCGGCACGATAAAGTCCTCTAATCAGTGGACTTATCTGGAAAAAGTGTGACATAATAAAACCAGGACAACTTCTATTGTTATATTCACTAAACACAGCACGCGTATGTGAATAAAGTTGTAAACATCTTCTCTTTGTCTAATTTTTGGGGTAAAGGCATAAAATGATACTTTATTTATCAGAGCAAACCCAAACAAAAGATGTATTATGTGTTGTAGAACAGATTACACATGAAATATCAAAATGTCTATTAACCCTATAACACTAAACGTATATTTGATACATGACTTTTGAAGCTGTCTGATATTTTTTTTTTCATGAAAAACCTGATGTATACAATTAGATACATGCAATACACAGATAATCCACCAGGGGGGAGGAATTCATACACCAGAGGCCTTTCCAGTGACACTAAAAGACTGTCATTAATGAGGAAGGAGGAAGAACTTTGGTAATTTTGAAAACGAATTACCAGTTTGTTTGACATGTTTGTGTTATATTATGTTTGTGTTTGTTCAAAAATAATAATATTTGAACACTGAGACCCGATGTATCAAATATGATGCAAACTGAAACTCATACATGGAAATTGGGATTTGAATTTTTTTTTTTTTTTGGTTGTTCAGGAGGTCCAGTAAAGTCTCCAGTTTCAAAGAATCAGAATTTTTTGTCAGTGATTTAATGGTTCAGGCTTTACAGGGTTAACAGTGGAAGAAAAAAAAAAAAAAACTATCTTCAAGAGTGAGTTACATGTCCTACATATTCCATATCATACTATTGTCTATGTTTGCAAACGTGTGCTTCCATTTCGTTTGGAGATAGTTTGAAAGGCTAAGGAGCAGCAGACAGGAGGAGAGATCATTTTAACCATCAAGTTAAATAGACAAATACAGAGAGAGAGAGAGACAGAGAGAGAGAGAGAGAGAGAGAGAGAGAGAGAGAGAGATTTTATCACAGTTCTATCTAGGGATGCACCGATCCAAAACCAGTATCGGGCATCGGCTCCGATACTCAGTGTGTGTACTCTGTTATGACCCTGGGTCATAATTTGTCTAGTTATATGTATATGCATGTGTTTTCTGTCTAGTGTGTGTGTGTGTTCTCCCCCGTCCTGTAGGTGTGCTGTGCCCTTTTGTGTCTGTTTGTTTGCAGGTTGCTGATTGGTGGAGCATGATTGCCCGGCCCTTTAAAGATGGCCCTGGAGCTTCCATCCTTGCTCGCTGTTGCCTCCTGCCAGCTCTCAACCCTGTGTTCGTGTGTGTGACCGTCAGTCTTCGTGCTCCTGAAAAATTCGATTGTTTGTGTTTCTAAATAGTTTTTGTTAAATTGAACCTTTTTCAGGTAGGGGAGGTCGGCTCTTTTGCTTTTCCCATTTTCTCCTGTTTTTGGTTAGGTAGTTAGGTAAGTTTTCTGTATTTTATTTCTTGCATTTATTTTGGATTAGGTAAGTTAGTTTAAACTAGAAGAGATTTTGTTTGTTGTTTTAGCCGCTCCCTCCCCTAACCCTTCCTTAGCTGTTGAACAAAATACTGATAATAAATATTGCGAATTTTAGTTTTTGACTGACGTGTGTGCTTGGGAGCTGGGAGGGGACAAAAGTTGAGCCTATTATGTTCGCCCTGGTGAACCCCTAGGCCGGGGCGTAACAACTCGTATTTGTGCTCGTAAAAGTAATCCGATACAAATGCACCGATACCACTTACAGCCATGTGACATTCACAGTTCAGTGCAGCAGGTACGAGGAGGAGGAATAATGTGTGTGGAGTGTGAAGAGTGTGGAGATTTTTCAAAATAAATGATGGTGATAAAAGTAACACTGACTGCAAGTAACGTTACAGACACAGACAGATACGGACGCAGGGTTCTGTCCATCCTCTGCGTACATTCCATCTGTTTTCCAGGAGCTGATGGATGAGTACCCAAACGGAGAATATCAGTGGGAACCGTGGAGGTAGAGGATCTGTTCAAAGAGCCACTGTGTGAGTTAGAGAAAAACTACTGACACATTTAGGACAACTACCTTCATCAATATTAATATCAACATTAGTATCCTCATTAGTGTTACCTCTGTCGTCTCCATGTTTGTTATTACTGACTTTCTTCTTCTCAAAAAACTTTACTCTTCTATGTGGTTTGTCCAGTATGGTTAATTCAGAGCGGCGCCCCCTGGTGGATTAATTGACAAACGCTCATTCCAACACATTAAATGTCAGTAGCAGCACTTTGTTCCAGTCAGACTAATGACAACGACAATAAAGCACAAAAGGAACTAAGAACTGGAATGGGATTATTAAGTACTCGTATCAGTACTCGGTATCGGCAAGTACTCAAATGTAAGTACTCGTACTCAGTCTGGAAAAAAGTGGTATTGGTTCATCCCTAATTATATCTAATAAATGAAACTTAAATACAGAGATATCAGTATATTGTTATGCTTTCGGCTCAGTTATTACGTTATCGGTTCAGGACTTTTATTACATTATTGGCTTATTAGATTTTAAAAATGGCAAATTTATTACGTTTTTGGCCGTTATGACACTACCAGTCAAAAGTTTGGACTCACCTTCTCATTTAAATGACATGAGATGGACCGCAGATGGTCAACAAGTGCTCAGCATCACTGCGAACTCCTTCAAGACTTTTGGAAAACGTTTCAGGTGACTACCGCATGAAGCTCAACAAGAGAATCCCAAGAATATGCAAAACTATGCATAATCAAATATTTTAATGTGCGCTGCTTTTATTTTTATTTTATTGTATTTCATTCAAATTTCATCTTATCTCTTGCACTTCAAAAATTCTATGTATAATCAAATATTTTAATGTGTGCTGTTTTTATATTTATTTTTATTTTATTGTATTTCCAATCAAATCTTAATGTATTTTAATATTGTATTTTTTTCAATCAATGTGAAGCACTTTGGGCTACAATTTCTGCATGAAAGGTGCTATACAAATAAAGTTTATTATTATTATTATTATTATTATTATTATTATTATTATTATTATTATTATTATTATTATTATTATTATAAAGCAGTAATAAAAGCAAAATGTGGCTATTTTGAAGAATCTAAAATATAAAACATGCTTTGAGTTATGTCACACTTCTTTTTAACGACATACTTCCATATGTGTTCATTCATAGTTTTGATGCCTTCAGTGAGAATCTACAATGGAAATAGTCATGAAAAAAAAAACAAAAAAAAAACAGGTGAGTCCAAACTTTTGACTGGTAGAGCACGTTATCGGTCGTTATTACGTTATTGGTTCCTACAGACCCGATGTATCAAATAAGATACAAAAGTGAAACTCATACATGGAAATTGCTATTTGAAAAACATTTTTATTTGGTTGTTCAGAAGGACCAATAAAGGCTCCAGTTTCAAAGAACTAGAATTTTCTGTCAATGATTTAACGGTTCAGGCTTTACAGGGTTAAACTTGAGTGTTTGCAGTAGTTTTTAATTGTCTGCCTTTAAAAACCTCTGAATCGGAGAACTTCAGATACAGAATGACTGAGAGTCACCCCAGACATATGGTACTGTTTTATTTTATTTATTTCCTTCCCTAATGAGGCATTTTTGTATATGGTTGTGGAATCTTTCTAAAGGTTTTGCTGCTGTGCTGGTCATTATTTAGAAATCATGATGAAATGTGATGTGGTATAACCTCTGACCGGGGCCAAATGTTAATGAGCAGCCGGGGGCAGGTACACAAAACAGCCACAAATTCAAATGAGGAAAGAATGTCTTGGTGATTAGTAGTAACATTTTAGCTTCCATTTCACCATTTTTTTTTTTTTCTTTTTAATTGAGCTGTCAAGTCTTCACCCATGAACATGACCTTTGACCTCTTTGGGACATGTGGGTGATGTGTGGTTTGTTGTCACTAAGTTGTTTCATTGCATTATAGCTATGAATGTATAATGTAATATTAACACAACAATATGTAGTGAATAATTCTGTTTAATGTATGTTCAAGGGAGTAGGTTTGATTTTGACATTGGTGGGAACACTAAAGTGCTCCAAGGCAGCACTCCGGAAAGTTAATATTTTTTTGCATTTGCGATCATAACACTGGTCAACAACAAATTTATTGTTTAAGTTTTTTGAGCTGATTTAAGATAATTTTGGTGTGCTGAATCCAAAAATCACATTAATTTTGCTCAATCAGGTCAACTTTCTGAACTATGCTACATATTGGCTTTTGAACATTTTTGCTTACATTTATGGGCATTTTCACATCATATGATACAAAATTCTTTCATATTTCTTGCAATAAACGAGTTCTGAAGATTTTACTTTTGCCAATTTATGATTGTTTTTTTTAATATTACAGGTGAATGAAATGGCTTCGACTAGAAGATCTTGCAAAAATAAGCCTGACGTATTCTGCTACATCTGCGGTGAATACACCATTGTACCTAACAGGAATCCTGTTAGAAAATGATTTTTTTTTTTCTCTTAAAACCTATTTTGGGTGAGAACTATATAAAAAATCAACTGATAAAGTCACAAAAATGTAATCAATTTTATGAGAAGATCAAATTTTTCAAAATCAAATTAGCAAAAAAACCTGACCTGATTGAGAAAAACAGATGTCATTTTTGGATTTAGCGGTGCAAAATGGTCCTAATTCAGTTGAAAAAACCTAGACAACTTGCAAAAAACATTTTTTTGTAACCCAGTGTATTTTGGTGTAGTTTTTGCATTTCACAAATTCATCCCAAGGGCCGGACTGGGCCCTTTGGCAGGCCGGATTTGGCACCTGTGGTGAAGAAAATGCGCTAAATAAGTGCAGTCCATTTAAATCCAATTTAAAATCTACATGTTTAAAATGGTAAATCTACGTGTTACTCCGTAAATCTGTTTACAGTTGGATGTCACAAGTTTCATAAAGTGTGCTTACCAATCTTATTTTGGTATTATTATATTTTGTGAGAAGATCAAATTTTGCAAAATCCAATTAGCAAAAAAAAACTGACCTGATTGAGAAAAACAGTTGCCGTTTTTGGATTTAGCGGTGCAAAATGGTCCTAATTCAGTTGAAAAAACCTAGACAACTTGCAAAAAACATTTTTTTGTAACCCAGTGTAATTTCACGTCATGTCGAGCTCATCAAACAAGCAAACAATCAGTCAGAAAAAAATAAAAATAAAAATAAAAATCAGTAATTGACATGTTTATAATGCATATCTGAATATCTAAAGACAATACAAGAATTGAATGCATTCTGCAAGGTTATTCTCATGACTAACATATCCATTATTATTGAACCTCACCTGTGAATTTACAGCCTCTCCTCCTCTACCTCCTCCTTCTTCTCCTCCTCTACCTCCTCCCTCCTCTCAACTGTCTGTCACCTGACGTAAATATGTTGATGTATGACATATGAACAGATTATGGATACAAAGATCATACAGTTTGATGGTACAGTTATTGCCTGAGCTAAAAAGGCTTTTAGTTTCAATTATTACATGTAATTTATTCCCTAAAAATATGGATAAAATCACATCTAGAATCACATTTAGAAACTGAGGTTTTATTGTTTATTTATTTTCCCCACAAATTTTCTTTATGTGTGTTTTTTAAACAGTTGCTCTCTTCCATAGAAAAATCATTAAAATAATGAGTAAAGCAACTTTTTAAAAGTGTATCTGTTTGGCATTAAATAGTGTCTTTTATTCAATATCTGTGTTGTTGAGCCTCTACAGTTCTAGACCCTTGAAGTAACTTACACTTTTACTCCTATAGAAGTATCTTATGACCAGTTTTCTTTTCTTTGACATCCTTTACATCCTACTTACCAAGCACACACACACGAGCGCACGCCCATGCAAACAAACACGTGTACAAATGTACGTGTAAATGACACCACTGATATTCAAATCCGTCTTGCTAATGTGACCCAGACAGAACAAATACCAAACATATTGAAAACTTATGTTAGCGGTCCAACTAGCAGGTTCCTTTCACAAGTAGATGGAGTGAAAGCGGGGACGGCCAATCACATGTACGTTAGCAAAACCAAAGAGCCAATCGGAGAGTGACATTTACGTTAGAGGCGGGACTTCTAGCAGACACCGGCTATTAACCCTTTGTGTGCCATAATCATTGACTAAACACTACGGACAGCAGTTGTATTGGTAGTGACTACACAGTAGTGGATGGGTATTTGTAGGGACGTGTCCCTAGAGTCCCTACGCAATTCTACGCCCCTGTGTATGTTAAATACTGGTGCATCTACATCCTGTCCATGTTGATTTACTCTTGAGCACACGTCATGTCTGAGGAGAATGTTCCTGATTTTCCATCTTTGATTTGTTTCATACTTTCAGAAAATACAATTTTTTATTTTTATTTATTTATTTATTTATTTTTTAATTATTGATTTATTTCAAATATGGAAATGGTACAAGCTTCCTGATTGCTACTAAGTGACTTCTTTGCACAACATAATATAGAAATTAAAGTTCAAAGAAGCAAAAAAAAAATGATACACACAAAACAGAAAAAGAGAAAAGAGTCATATTCGGAAAGGAGTGAGAAGAAGCATAGCTTATTAGCTCTCACCCCTTTGTTTGAACCAGCAATTTGTACAGGGTGGGGAAGCAAAATGTACAAGATTTTGAGGCAGGGATTGAAAGACAGTGTATGACCAATTAGTTTATTGAAAGTCATGAGGATTTATTTGCCACAAGAAAATTTCCATAATAGAAAATGTTTTTATTCTATGTGTCCTCCTTCTTTCTCAATAACTGCCTTCACACGCTTCCTGAAACTTGCGCAAGTGTTCCTCAAATATTTGGGTGACAACTTCTCCCATTCTTCTTTAATAGTATCTTCCAGACTTTCTCATAATAGTTTTGCTCATAGTCATTCTCTTCTTTCCATTATAAACAGTCTTTATGGACACTCCAACTATTTTTGAAATCTCCTTTGGTGTGACGAGTGCATTCAGCAAATCACACACTCTTTGACGTTTGCTTTCCTGATTACTCATATGGGCAAAAGTTTCTGAAAAGGTATGGATAATAGTGTTAGGTATGATTATGACATCAATATATGTTTGGTCTCAAAACAATTGACGTAGTGCCTGCTGAGAAAAAACAACTAAATGTTCATTGTAAATTTTGCTTCCCCACCCTGTGTGTGTATACATATATATATATACATATATATATATATATATATATATATATATATATATATATATATATATATATATATATATGTATATATATATATATATATATATATATATGTATATACTATAATACTTTTAAATGCTTATGTCATCTTTCACGTTTCTTTTTTATTTATTTATTTTATTTCCTTTAGTTTCACTCAAGACTTTAACTTTGAATATGTTGGAAAAGTCATAAATAAATCACCATAATTCTGGTTGATTATTATAACTTGCTGATTATAAGGTGAATAAAAAGCTAATTCAGACAGAGGTGATGGGATTATCTTTGATATTTTAACTGACACATGCATAAAAATGGGGTAAAATACATGTTTTTTTATGCATTAAAATCAACTTGTATCCGATGAGCTGCTCCTGGATTATGTTTACTGTATATATTTGCTCCCGTGTCCTTGTCCGTCTGCTCCTCGAGGGTTAATTAACTAACTTTCCCGTTCAACACTCGATGTTTTATATGCGCGCAGGTACACTCAGGCTGTCTTACTGAATAAATATGCCACCTCAGGATGTATTTATGGACAGGAGTTTGCCTACTGAGAGGCAGAGTGATGGATCGGACGGTAAAATGATGGAGAGGCAGATTGGAAAGGTGAAGGAAGACAGGACCTTCCACATTAGGTCTCTGCAACTCATAATCCTCCATAAACAGCATAGAGTCAAATATTTATCCTGAACACTTGTGCCGCTGCTCTTCTCTGTGTGTGTGCACTTTACTGTGGATAAATAAGCTCTAATATTACTGCGGAGAACTGCCGATAAACTTTAATAACATGAAGGTCGGTTCTCGCTTTCATCTAATAATAATCCTGCACTCCCCAAAAAAAAAAAAAAACAAGACTGAACAAAATGATGGCATAAGTTCTTTTTCCCACCTCAGGATAACTATGGCGATGGATGAATTTGGATTTGACTCTCATCTGCTGCATCGCTTTATCAACTCATACTAGATGTTGATTTGTTCATAAAGACACAAACATCCACTGGCGACCAAAACTATCTACTGATCTAAACGGTTTAATACCTGTTGATCCACTAATCCTATCAATACATGTAAATATTTGGTGTAAAATGCAGTTTGCCATCTTTTCATGACCCATTTGGACGATCAAAGGCTCCGTAGTTACCGTGGAAACGCTGTCATCTTCTACAACATTGATTCGCCAGTTAAAACCCATGGAGTTGGATCAATGACAGTCGATGGAGACACTGGGTTTGTGTTCAGTTAATGATAGATTTGACTAAAAAAAGGGACTTTTTCTTTATTTTTTTCTGTTTATATACAATAACTTTTCACTTTAATCTGACCCTTTAGGAACATCTACGTAATTAGTTCATTAAATGTAGGAAAAAAGCTGATTTCCACTGAACAAAAACATAAAATACAGAGGATATTACAATAAATAGTGATAAATTGCTTAAGGAAGGTTAAATATAGAGAAAAGTGTAATGCGGCTAGTACAAACACTGAATCCAAATGCAGTAACTCGGACACAAAAATAAGGTTCAAAAGATTTATTATTCACGCACAGGTGAAAGAATAATAATAATGACAGAATCTTGAGGATAAAGGTGGGAGATATCCTCCTCTGATTCGTCCTCCGGTTCGAGGGCGGCAGCCCGTCTCCCCGAGCGGCGTTTGGGGTATTTTCCCCGACTGGGGAAAAGCAAAGGGAGGTCAGGGACGGAAACAGGTCATGCACAGGCAGGCTATCACTCAGGCAACAGGACATAAGGGCTAGACAAATACTCACGTACCAAAAAGTCAGGGCGAGAAGATCGAAACCAGGAAACCAGATGAGGCAGACAAAAACCGACAGGGAGCAGGCAGTAGGCAAAAAACCGAGGAATCCAAAAAAGGGTCACAACAGGCAGACAAAACGAACAAACGTGGTCAAGACGCTGGTAAGAACTACGAGAGTTACAAACTGGCGACTGACAAGGGGAAAGGACAGGGTTAAAATACACAAAAGGGAGGGAAGACAACTAGACACAGGTGGAGCAAATCAGGGCGGAGACAGGTAATCAGGTAAGAGGTCAGGGAGAACAGAGAACAGGAAGTAAAGACGACAGACAAGACACATGAGGGGAAACTTAACAAAATAAAACAGGAAACGACAAACAAAACATAAAAGACAGACAAAACCAGACTAACGTCTGGCTGCGGGTATGACAAAAAGTTCCTTTTGGAATGGCCACAAAAGTAACACTGGGTCCTTCTGGGTTAATAGAAAGTTGTCGACTGTAAAAAAAAAAAAAAAAAACAAACGTATATGATGTATCTGATCATGTGTCATATACCATAAACCATTAAGATAAGTTTTTTTGTTCTTTTTTTTGTCACTAAAAAGCTGTGTAGTTCATTTCCTATTTAATGGCCATTGGTCATTATCTTAATGTATTTTAATATTGTATTTTTTCAATCAATGTGAAGCACTTTGGGCTTCAATTTCTGTATGAAAGGTGCTATACAAATAAAGTTTATTATTATTATTTATTATTACGCTATTATCATCTAACATCAATACGTCTATCTTTCGTGCACATAATTGCTTCCATGCTTACTGCTCAAAAGGCACTATTAAGGAAATATACTTACAAAATATGACTCACTTCTGCCTGGGGTAGCACAAATCGATGGGCATTTAAACTGTGCAAACACTTAGAGGCATGCGCATGCTCAGTAGCACTGGGTAGCTCAACTCGACAGGTAGGGTGTTTCGACAGGACACCGGTTATTGATTCCCATCCCTAGTGGCCCCTGAACTAAAATGAGTTGGACAGCCCTGATATAGGACAGACAGGCAGTAGGGGAGAAAATGGAACATAAGCAGTTGATTATGATCTATTTGTTGTCCGCACATTCATCCATCGAACTGTAATTCCCTTATGTCCGATCGCTAAATGAATCTAAGTGGCTGACGTATTTAGAGTGAATGTAATTTTATTAATCACTCAATGCCTTTTGGAACAGACGCTGCTAAATACCACTAACCTTCAGCGGTGCGTCTCGCTGTATTTATCTGATCTCAGTGTGTGACGTGAAGGCCTCCCCAACAGTTAGCGTCTATTATGACTTTAATTCCGTGGCAGTTTACTATGTAAGTGGAATAATTACATCTTTGACTAACGGCTTGATAGGCATTGAGCTGTCCACAGTCGTTTGTTAGGCCTCCCCTGTGTCCCTGGCAGATACGTCAAATTAATGCGAGAAGATGCCAAGTGATGGTATTTATAATAGCAGGTGTATGTGTTTTAGATTGTTCAGCAGGTGAAGGTGGAATAAATAACTCCAAACTTCTTAAAACATCTCCTGCTTGCTTTCGATTAATCTTGATCAAATTGCCGTCTAGAGTCGTTAAAACCGCTAAAGTCATTCTAATTTCCAAAGGGAGGTGGTTTCCAAGTATAACATGGAGAAAAATGTGTGCATAAAAATGACAAATTAAAACATTAAATCCCAGTTACATGAGCTCAGTTTTCAGACTGTCAGTGTTTAACCCATAAAGACCCAGTGCTACTTTTATGTCAGTTCGCAAATGAAATTTTCTTTATATTTAACCTCTCTTAAAGTGATCTATCACCATTTATTTATAATATTTTGCTCTGTATTTTGTCAGTATAAATCAGGTATTTTCCTATATTTAATTGATTGATCATGCAGATTTTCATAAAAACTCAGAGAAAAGTCAAAGGTTATTGTAACAAAACAGGAAAAACTAAAGAAAAATTAAAGAAATATAAAATATATCATTAACTGAACATAAACCCAGTGTCTCCATCCCCTGTCATTGATCCAACTCCATGGGTTTTACTGGTGAATCAATGTTGTAGAAGATGACGGTGTTTCCATGGTAACTACGGAGCCTCTGAACTTCCAAATGGGTCATATCTGATGACCATGAAAAGATGACAAACTGTATTTTACACCAATTATTTACATGTATTGAAAGGATTAAACATTTTTGATCAGTAGATGGTTTTGATTGACAGTGGATGGTCTTTTTGGGTTAAAACCTTTAAAGTAATTCTATTTCCACAGGGAGATAGTTTCCAAGTATAACATGGAGAAAAATGTGTGTATAAAAATGATAAATTAAAACATTAAATCCCAGTTACATGAGCTCAGTTTTCAGACTGTCAGTGTTTAACCCATAAAGACCCAGGGCTACTTTTATGTCAGTTCGCAAATGAAATTTTCTTTTTATTTAACCTCTCTTAAAGTGATTTATCACCATTTATTTATAATATTATCCTCTGTATTTTGTATTTTATTAGTGTAAACCTGATATTTTCCCTATATTCAATTCACTGATCATGTAGATTTTCATAAAACTCAGAGAAAAGTCAAAGGTTATTGTAACAAAACACGAAAAACTAAAGAAAAATAAAAGAAATATAAAATCTATCATTAACTGAACATAAACCCAGTGTGTCCATCCACTGTTATTGATCCAACTCCATGGGTTTTACTGGTGAGTCAATGCTGTAGAAGATGACGGTGTTTCCATGGTAACTACAGAGCCTCTGAACGTCCAATTGGGTCATATCTTATGAGCATGAAAAGATGAATAACTGCATTTTACACCAATTATTTACATCAGTAGATGCTTTTGGTCAATGGTGGATGGTGTTTTTGGGTTAAAATCTCTACAGTAATTCTATTTCCACAGGGAGATAGTTTCCAAGTATAACACGGAGAAAAATGTGTGTATAAAAATGACAAATTAAAACAATAAATCCCAGTTACATGAGCTCAGTTTTCAGACTGTCAGTGTTTAACCCATAAAGACCCAGGGCTACTTTTACATCAGTTCCCAAATGAAATTTTCTCCATGTTTAACCTTTCTTAAGTGTTTTATCACCATTTATTTAGTATCCTCTGTATTTTATTAGTATAAATCAGATATTTTCCGATATTTAGTTTACTGATTACGTAGATTTTTATAGAAACACAGATTAAAGTCAAAGGTTATTGTATCAAAAGCAGAGAAAACTGAAGAAAAAGTGACTTTTTCAGTCAAATCTATCATTAACTGAACATAAACCCAGTGTGTCCATCCACTGTCACTGATCCAACTCCATGGGTTTTACTGATGAATCAGTGTTGTAGAGGATGACGGTGTTTCCACGGTAACTATGGAGTGTCTGAACGTCCAAATGGGTCATATCTGATGACCATGAAAAGATGACGAACTGTATTTTACACGATTTACTGACATGTATGGATAGAATTAAACAGTTTAAATCAGTAGATGCTTTTGGTCGATGGTGGATGGTCTTTTTGGGTTAAAATCTCTAAAATAATTCTATTTCCACAGGGAGATTGCTTCCAAGTATAACACAGAGAAAAATGTGTGTATAAAAATGACAATTTAAAACATTAAATCTCAGTTACATGAGGTTGGTTTTCAGACTGTCAGTGTTTAACCCAATAAGACCCAGGGCTACTTTTATGTCAGTTCCCAAATGAAATTTTCTCTATATTTAACCTTTCTAAAAATGATTTATCACCATTTATTTATAAAATTGTCCTCTGTATTTTGGATTTTGTCTGTATAAATCAGATATTTTCCCATATTTAATTCACTCACACATAGATTTTCATAAAAGCTCAGATTAAAGTCTAAGGTTATTATATCAGAAGCAGAGAAAACTGAAAAAAAAAGTGACTTTTTCAGTCAAATCTATCATTAACTGAACATAAACCCAGTGTCTCCATCCACTGTCACTGATCCAACTCCATGGGTTTTACTGGTGAATCAATGTTTTAGAAGATGAAGGTGTTTCCACGGTAACTACGGAGTGTCTGAACATCCAAATGGGTCATATCTGATGACCATGAAAAGATCACAAACTGTATTTTACACCAATTATTTACATGTATTGATAGAGTTAGAGGATCAACAGGTATTAAATGGTTTAGACCAGTAGATGGTTTTGGTCAACAGTGGATGGTCTTTTTGCGTTAAAATCTCTACACTAATTCTATTTCCACAGGAAGATGGCTTCCAAGTATAACACAGAGAAAAATGTGTGTATAAAAATGACAAATTAAATCATTAAATCCCAGTTACATGAGCTCAGTTTTCAGACTGTCAGTGTTTAACCCATAAAGACCCAGGGCTACTTTTATGTCAGTTCACAAATGAAATTTTAAGTCATTTATCACCATTTATTTATAATATCCTCTGTATTTTGTCAGTGTAAATCAGGTATTTTCCTATATTTAATTCACTCATTGTGTAAATTCTCATAAAAGCTCAGATTAAAGTCAAATGTTATTATATCATAAGCAGAGAAAACTGAAGAAAAAGTGACTTTTTCAGTCAAATCTATCATTAACTGAACATAAACCCAGTGTGTCCATTCACTGTCACTGATCCAACTCCATGGGTTTTACTGGTGAATCAATGTTGTAGAAGATGAAGGTGTTTCCACTGTAACTATGAAGCATAGTCATATCTGATGACCATGAAAAGATGAATAACTGCATTTTACACCAATCATTTACATGTACTGATAGAATTAAACAGTTTAAATCAGTAGATGCTTTCAGTCGATGGTGGATGGTGTTTTTGGGTTAAAATCTCTACAGTAATTCTATTTCCACATGGAGATGGTTTCCAAGTATAACACGGAGAAAAATGTGGGATTTAATATTGTAATGTCATTTTTATATCCAGTTACATGAGCTTGGCTTTCAGCTTCTGTCAGACACGTCAGCTTTGTCAGTGTTTAAAGGCGTCACAGGCTTTGGTCTGAGTTTGACAGAATCTGCTAACCCAGGATATGAACTGTCCAATTTGTGGAGGATAACTAGCAGGAAAAAAAAAAGTAGCGGCTAGATCACAGTTGAGACTTTGGGTCAGCTCTCTGGTCGGGCTCTACCCTGCTGCCAATGGCACTTTGAGCAGATGGTCCAGTATCATACAGAAGGCACCCCTTCCCCAAGGAAATGACCCAATATTTGGCAACAATCTCAGGGATGTCTGTTTGAACTGGACTCTTTCCTTCCTTAGGTTATTTCATTGGACAGCATAAAAAAAAGGTAAAAAAAAAAAAAAAAAAAGGGACAGATATTTTACTACAGCAGGCATGAGGTACCCATAAAAATTACAGCCATGGTCGAGTCAAATGGGACTGAAATTGTAGACATGCTCCAGTAATGATTACATCAGCCCACTTCTACCCACTAAACTAATGCTGACCTCTATCATGTACAGACTTTTGGGGAGTTATAAGGTAGTTATACTATGAATACTTTTACACTTAGAAGGGTTTTTAACCCTTTCATGCATGAATTATGAGACCCTTAATCAAAATTTTTTCCCTGAGTGTTTTTATTCGTCTTTAGGCATTAAAAAAACAATTCAATTAAAAAAATTTTTATGAACCTATTTTTCATGGAGTTCAAAAACTCAGCTGGATGCCATGCGTTTAATTTTTGAAGCAAAGAAACATGCATTTAAAACGGTAAATGGATTTGCTAATATACTATGTACTCATCAGTTGCAGCTGCTCGTCTTTCAGACAGGGGAAGCTCATTGTTGGCTTACATAAAAAAAAAAAGAAAAGAAAAAAAAGTCACGTTATTTAAACATAAATTCGTCCTTCTGTTCCTTTTTAAGAAAATGGTCAGTGACCTTATCGTACCAAGTAAACAAGAAAACGTTGAAATTATGTTAAATTGAAACAAGTACAACGAGTGTGTTTTATTTACAGTGCAAGAAATGAACAAGTCATTTCGTAGTGGTTTCGCTCTTTATTTCACAGCAGAATGTGCGACGGTATTAAACTGAACTGTGTCAGTGAAGGAGTAGATCTGAAACTAGCTGTCAATCAAATGGGATTCAGCCTTTCGACTGATCCTCCAATCAGCACGTGAAATCCTGGCATCCAGCCCGGCCAAGCTCCGCCCACAGCTCCATTCACCCCCAGAGACGCCCGGCGTCCGGGGGCGAGACAACATCATGGCATTTATCCAATTACCGTCCAGTTTTGAGGCAATGAAAAAAACTGTTCCACTCAGTCCCATTGAAGCCCAGAGACGCCCGCAGTCTACGGACAAATGCACTGAGCAGAGATGGATGAGAAAACAGCGCAACGGGAATGTATGAGAAGTGAACAACATCGAGTCTGTTGATCTGTGATAAAGCTGATTCTGAACGAACTCGTCTGTGAGATGAACGTGTTCTAGCACATTTGTAGTCAATGCAATGTCAACACAACCGAACATATTTGACCATTTAATTTTCGTAATTTTAGGGGAAGCCGGGCTTCCTTTGCAGTCTGTGAGAAATCGCCACTGATAGTCAGTGATATACTGTGTGAAAACTATGAAAACAAAACAAAACATGTTTAATGCAGCTAACCTGATGTTTTCTCACATTTTATCATACTTTCATCCTAGTTATTACTCACTTCATGGAGATAACATGCAAAAAATAAAAACCTTTTTGTTTAAAAAAAACTATTAATTACAGTCTAATAACAATAACAAGCAATAGATTTTCACTCAAACATGTTAGTGCAGATCAGGTTAATCCAGAACATCATGGTCTGTGTGTCAGTGTATGGAATGGTACATAAGCGTCCACTGTGTTGGCTGATACGGAACTAAACAACAAAACCCATGAATGTACAAGAGAAGAGCTGGAGAAAAGCTGTCCACTGTAGTGACCACTGAGCATGAAAGGGTTAAAACGTGCTTGATTTTCAGCACAGATATCAAGATGAAACCCAAGGATGCAATTAACATAAGACTGCACACAGTGAATGAAAATAAGTGTTTTATGTACATCTCATTAGTTTCCATTACCTTCAATCAGCGCTTAAGATTATGATTTAATCAGTTGATTTCACAACGAGCAAAGTCTGTTTAAAGAATTGATTCCTTTAATCAACCATTAATTTGGGTTTCATTCCCATCAGCCTCGTTTCCATCCTCCCGATGAAGACAAAGCAGCATGACCTGTACCGACATATAAATTACAGCGGTGGAAAAATGTTACTGAAGTTTCACCAACTGTATCGACACTAAACAGCGCTCTGATGTGGAATTATTTGCAGCATCAGGCTTGATTTAACAATAATGAAAGTTAATTTTCATGCTGCTGCTCATGCTTTATCCTGGAGCATGTGTTTACATCAGCTGTCTGACACTTTTGTCAGCTTTTTGGGAAGAAGTTTAGCTGAAAGACTATGTTTACACATAGGCAGGAATCTGGGAAAACGGAGATTAAAATTAAAATTGCCAGATAGTGTATATATTAAAATATTAGAAATGATTTATAAAGTAAAAAATAATATTGTTCCAAATACCATTCAAGAGATCTTTAAATTAAAAGAGAGTAACTATAATTTATGAGGTCTTTATATTTTTGAATGTATGAAAGTGAGGACGAATGTGAAGTCCACACTGTAAAAAAATTCCTGTTGGTTTTATGGAAAAAAAACTGGCAGCTGTGGTTACCAGAACAATACTGTAAAAAACACATCCAACTGTAAACATATTTATGGAGTAACATGTTGATTTAACATTTTAAACATGTAGGTTTAACATTGGATTTAAATGGTAAATGGACTGCACTTATTTAGCGCATTTTCTCCACCTTCATGGTGTCCAAAGCACTTTCCAAAACCACCAGGTCCAACTGGGAACAGTTTAGGGTTCAGTGTCCTCCATGGACACTTGGACATATGGACAGTCAGAGCCAGGATTTGAACCACCAACCCTCTGGTTATTGGACGAGCCGCTTTACCAACTCTACCAACCCATTAATTTACAAGTTTAAAAGTTACAATGTTAAATGTTTACTTTTTTATTTAAAAAAAAAAAAAAAAAAAAAAAGCAAATACGCTGTTATTTCAACATTATGGTCTTTGGAATTTAAACTTTAAACAGCACCACATTGTTTTTCAATTTACAGTTTTATTTTCTAAAAACAATAGAAATACATCATTTCTACATACAAATCTGGTTTGGTTCACATACTCTTCCTGTAAAAACTACAGCTATATTTGATTTAATCTTTTCAAATAAACAAATTTGCATTGTATTGTCACTTATAATTTTTTTATGTTGCAATTTTACAACTTTTTGGTGTTAATTCTACAGTCATTTTTTACAGTGCAGATGTATTTTGGTTGTGGGTGTGAGATTATGGAATGGACTTGATGATGAATTTAAGCTGTTCACTTCTCTGATAAAGTTTAAAGAATGCCTTAAGTATAAGATCATTCAGGAATATTAATTGGAGATGGTAGATGTGTTTTTGTTTTGTTATTGATTCTTTTGTTATCATGACAATGCTCAATGATGCACACATTTAAATGGATATAAGTGGTGTGGCAGGTGAAAAGGACAGGCAAAAAAAAAATAAGCTTCTGCTTCTGGCCTATTACTTTTTTTGGGGGGGTTTTGTGTTTATTGTGGTTGTTGTACTGTATGTACTGTGACAGGTTTTCCACGAAAGCAAAAAAAAAAAAAAAAAGCCAAAAAACATCTACAACAGGGGACCATAATGGTTCAGGGATGTTTTTTCACCTCAAAGTCACTTTTAAGACGAATGGCACTGTTCGGGACATTTAAGTGACTAAATGTTTTTACTACGTGGGCACTCTGACGACAAACTTCCGCCAAGGCCCCACAGTTCTCATGTGTTCTGTTGGCTGATTTGTTGGCCTTGCACTTGCACATCCCTCTGCTAAGGCCCCTCATGTAGTTCAGTGTTACAATGTGCAGTGTAAAAAAATAAAAATGAAAAATTCCTGGATCTGCTCTAAAAACACTCAAACTAAAGGGATCCCATCTTGTTCCATGTCCTATTTCAGGGGTCGGCAACCTTAAACACTCAAAGAGCCATTTGGACCCATTTCCCACAGAAAAGAAAACACCAGAAACCACAAAACTATTCTGACAAGTAAAAGGAACATAAGACTGCATATATCGTTTTTTATCTTAATGCTATGTATATATGTTTATATAAAACAACTATCTCTATGTGGTTCAGCACTGGACAGCGCTAATATTACCTGTGCCTTTTGAACAGGTTCAGCACTGGACAGCGCTTCGGTTACCTGTGCCTTTTGAACAGGTTCAGCACTAGACAGCCGGCTCTAACAGCTGTTAGCATCACTAATCAGAATACAGGCTTTAACCTCATCCACTAACAAATGGAACTGACGGCTTAATGCTTTTGCCAGTATTTTATGGAAATGGCTACTGCCACAGTACTGTGGCATGAAATATCAGTTTGTCTATTGTCACAGAGCCAATCAAATGTTAGCATTTGTACTAGAGCCAATCCCAGATGCTGTTCCATGAATTCATTCTCCTCTTGTTGCCACAGTACTGTGGTGATATATGACGTATACTTCAGTTCATTCTTTTGTGCATTTTGCTACCACAGTACTGTGGCGATTGATGGAAGAAATGACAAACTAGTGATAGTGTATAGTATAGAATAGGAATTATTGTTCTAAATACTCTATAGCAGGGGTGTCAAACTCATTTTAGTTCAGGGGCCACATTCATCCCGAAATGATCTCAAGTGGGCCGGACCAGTAAAATAATACCAGTGAAATAAGTAAAATTACATTATGATAATGTTTACATCTACAACGTTTCCTTAAAAATCTGAATGATGTGAACAACTTGAAATGTCTTAAGAAAAACAAATGTAGTTTTAACAATATTCTGCCTCAGTTTATCAGTTTATCATTTACACATGTGCATTACAACTTACATTACAATTACAAATACACAAAACATTTAGTAACAGGTATAATATTGATAAAATGGCATTTACTTTTCTCAAGACATTTCACCTTGTTCATATTTGTTCAGGTTATTCTCATTTTTTTGTAAAAGGATAGTTTGTTAATATAAACATTTTCATGTAATTTCACTTTTTTACACTAAAAAAAAAAGATAAAATCTGCAGTTGTCATTATTTATAGGTTATTATGATAGTGTTTTTCTGGTCTGACCCAACTGAGATCTAATTGGTTTATATGTGTATGTATGGAACCTGAAATAAAATGATTTTTACACTATTGATTGTTAATATCTTCAGTGTAATTTTTGCAATTCACAAATTCATCCTACGGGCCAGATTGGACCCTTTGGCGGGCCGGATTTGGCCCCCGGGCCGCATGTTTGACACCTGTGCTCTATATGTTGTTTTGTAGTGTTCTTTGCTCTGTGCAGTCAGTGAGATTGAGGCTTTTTGGGATGTGATGTTTCAGGATGTGACAAGTTACCAGTCTACACATGATGTAACGAGGGCTCTGATTGACTCTGTGGTTATAGACACGCCAATATTTCGTGGCACAGTACTGTGTCAATAGCCACTTTGTTGTTTTATTGAGCGACAAAGAATTAAATACATTTTACTTTAATGTTAAAAGATAGCCATAATCTTCAAATCTAGAATCACATAAAAAAAAAAAAAAAAACTAACGAAAATAAAATTAATTTAAATTACATACTCATTATTCATGTTCCCAAAGCCACAGGGAGCCACAGCAGAGGGATGAAAGAGCCACATGAGGATCTGGAGCCGAGGGCTGCTGACCCCTGCCCTATTTTTTATCAAGTTTCATTAGAATATGTGTAATAGTTTTCAGATAAAATTCATTATTACAGCGATTCACAATTTTCCCAGGTCTGAGTTATGTATTGCAACAACCTCTTCAACCCTATCCAGTGGAGTATCAAGAGTAAGAGCAAAGTAAAGAATCCTGTGGCAGAAAGAGAGGAGCGTGCATACTCAGCAAACTCTCCCTAAAGGTAATAAAGCAGATTTCTCAAGGGTAATGGCTGAAATTAGCTCATCACTGTAGTAAAAGAAGGGCTTCACATTATTAGGTCTATCTCCACTTTCTGCCTAATGTAGTGTGGAAAAGGCTCATGCAAATGCAGAGTTAATCCATTTATGGGCACAGTGGCGTCAGCCCTCGTGTTCCCTACTTGCCAGTTCAGTTTATGAATCAACATTTCTTCTGCTGCTACAGTGAACGTAACATCACCGCGATCTAAGCCCCACATGCAGAATATTTCTTAATGACTCCAACGCTTGGACATGTTTTACTTCTTTGCATGATCTACTCTTGCACCTTGTTAACTAAGCTTGTCAGAGACAAACAAGTTGAACCTCTAGAAAATTGGTTTGGAATTATTATTGATTCTGCTTTGATGTAAACACTCTTCTCTGAGGGTATTAAAGATTGTTTTCAGGATTTACTGAGAGCTATTTCCTCAGTGCATCAAATGTAATTGAGTGTAATTATTGCCGAGGTTCCAACATCACACAGACTTTTGCACTTTTAGTAGGAGGAAAAATAAACAACATGAGAATTAAAGAAGCGTTTTGCTTGCAGCCTTCGCCCTATGATCTAAAGACTACTTTCCAATGCTACACAAACACACGCACGGACCCATCAAAACACATCCTCGGCCCACCAGCCTAGTTAAGCATTCTGCTGCAGTCCCGATGCAGGCAGGGCTTGGGACCTTGACTGACCAGGAGTACTCCATTCAATATGATGCACACATCATTAAATCTTCAAGATATGAATTATTCACAGCAACAAATATGCCTTAGCAGCATGTCATTGTCATTGTATGTGTATATATACTATATGCTGTGTGTATCTGCACTGAGAGAGTACATGATAAATAAAGGGCTTTATTCAGAACCGCTCGAAACGGACAGATAGTAATGTGTAATTATTGATCTGTTTCAGTCCAATAAGTGCCCGTGTACTCTTCCAATTAAAAGGGAACAAGATGTGAAGTTTACCAAAAAAAAAAGGGGGCAATTACGAACAAAAATTACACTGATATTATGGATAATTACTGGTAGACCCCCCACTCGCACACTGTTATTACAAAAAGTTTTAATATGCATTGGTAATTGTTTCAGATTCCCAGGTTTTGGGTACATTGTTTTCTGTTTTTGTAAGAAAACAAAATTACATTATCAGAACATTAACGGTTTCTGTGCTAGGATTGTTTGGTCATTTCCATATTTCCTTACATAGAAACCAAGCATCAGTTTCAACCCAGGTCTATAATAATAGCTGAGGTGGAAGTCGTCGCTAACAAATAAAAGCCGCTTGAAAAAATAAAGAATGGGTAAAATATAATATGGATAAATGTCTGGTGCCTGTGCTCACTTTTACACTTAGCACTGTTCTAGATTACTCAGCTGAAGTGTTATTGTCCAGACACTGCACTGTAAGCCCGGACTGTGTATTTACAATGTACTTAAATGTTTCAAGTTTTATTACATCAATATAAAATGTTCAGTATATTCTACTAATTTGTAGACTAAGTCGAAAAGTATGAAAAAGTTCAAGTTGAATGGATTTAAATCGCTCAGTTTTAGTCATGACCACACCTTTTTATCTTCGCATTGCATTGTGGGTATTGGGCATGTTGTTGAAAATGTGTTCTTTTTCTGTGCAGGGGTTCAGCAGGGTTGTGATGTTAGGGTTAATTTGGACTCAATGTGTATATGGCAGTTTTTATTGGCCTTTTTGTGTTTGTTTTTGTATTTTTGTAGAGCTGCACCATGAGTCAGAGCCAGAGGAAGAACAATGGCTTTCCTATTCATCTGACTATTTAAGTACAATGTAAAATTCAAAGTGTAACCAAATAACAACAACACCTGTACTATTAACTCACCTTAAGCTAACTTTGTCTTGACTTACATCCGCTCTACAATAGAGTAAATTGAATGATAATGCAAAGTAATCTGAATTATAATGTTTAACCCTTACTATATTTTCAGGGGAAAAACACCTAAAAAGACATACCCAAAGTATATGAAGCATTACTTCACAGTAATAAGGTTCATATGGATGTTGTTGGTGTCTATGGACATTTAGAGACCTCACAGAACCTATTCCCATTGTTTAAAATATTGTATCTATTACTATGCCTGAGTAAACTAACAAACTAAAAGAGAAATTAGAGTTTTTTATCCTCGCCTGTTTTTTGTTTTTTTTTTTTCGGCTGGATTGACGATGATATGCATAAATTAATTGTTTGTGTTTGAGATTTTTAATAGTGTATATTTCACCCCACAAAGATTAAAAATCATGTTTGAACATTAAAGTTTGCACTAAAATACACTTTTGATGTACTTTTATTAACATTAGGGTCTAAACTTTGAGCAAAAGTTGAAAAAAAACGTCCATTGTCCTGATTTATTATATTTTATAGTAGATAAATATTAATATAATTTTTTTAGGCCTGTGGGCGGGCCGATAAGGCTTTAAGTCAACTTGGAATTGAGTAAAATGAACTGATGATATTAAGTCTAATGATTATACAAAGCATTGCAACAAATTTTACATTAAATTAACTTGTAGTGATGGGACTTTTGGCTCTTTGAAGGAGCCGTTCACTGAAAAGAGTCGTTCAAAAGACTGGCTCTTTTATGTTTTTTGCATTATTTTGAAACATTAATGTTTTAATGACTAAATAGGCTACATGTGATGATTGACATCACATTTTAAAGGTGTTTAATTGGCGCGTCAGTAAATATTATCTTACCGTAAAAAAGAATAGTTAGTTCAAATGTGTGGGCTAAATACATGACATGAGAGGTGACATTAGACAAATTTGACCGAAAACATCACGGTACATTATGTGGACTAGTCTGTAGCCTAAACATGAAAAAGAAAATAAATTTTTTTTTTATGAAATAACATTTTATTCTCCTCAAAACAAGAACAATAAATGTGTGTAAACATACGGGAAAAAATTGCACAAAACACTACAGTGATTAATCACAGCAATTACTTAAATACCTGAACTGTAGTGCAATTCTAAGAACAGGAACAGTATGTTGGTAAATTGACAGGCAATCGGACACTCCCTCCTAAAAAAAAAAATTTAAAAAATGAATGGCTCTTTACAAAGACTCGGTTCCCATCGTTCATTTCAAAGAGCCGTTCAAAAGATTCGATTCGTTCGTGAACATTACATCACTATTAAGTTGGCATTTAGTGAGTTGTACTTAAAATAGCAATTCCATTCAAATCAAGCATTTAAATTTAATACGCTCAAGTTTTCATTACTCATTACTTAAATTTTTTAAGGCAACGAGTTACCTCAGATTTTTGAAGTAAACACAACTATCCAGTCTTACAGTGTGCAGGTGTGTGTTACATTTTCAGAAAAGCTCATTTGTAGAAGCAAGCGCCACAGGAGGACAACATTTAGCTTCAGCAAATAATAGATTCAATCCACTGAAAGTAAAGAGCTGTTTTGGTTGCAAATGTGTCGTCTGTAGAAAAGCACATACCAGGACAAGGTTTCAGGCTAATTGTGAACATTTGTGCTTTTTACAGAGATGATGAGAAGTAAATTTCCAACTAAAACACAAGCTGACTTCAAATAAAGGCTGGTACCTCCTGCTGTGTGGTGAATAAGTTACTGTTAGAGGAAATAAAGTCATTAGATTGACAGGGAATGTTCTGTTTTCCTGTTTTTCAAGAGAACTGAGGAGGTCTGTGGTCTGTTTCCAATGACCCCCATGAGCTTTACTGGTCTTACTGGGTAAAGCCTAAACATAAACCAGCATTAGTGGGTTCATGGACTAAGTATTCTTGTTTTCCTGTGGAAATAATGGGCTTCATGTGACTTTTCTTTCATCTCTGCAGCTGCTCCTTGTAAAGCTAATGCTAAGCTAGTAAGCTAGCAACATGGTGAATGGTGGAACAAAACATAATTTTTCTAACAATAAGTCATAAAGCAAACAAAAGGGCCTGAGAAGTAATGTTTTTTCTGCATGACTGGTGGAATTGAATGTTTTTTGATATAGCTGTGTTAGTTGTGTACTGATGTTGTTTTACAGTTCACTGCAGATGCATTATGTAGTACTCATATGTAAATATTAACCCATAAAGACCCAGTGCTACTTTTGTGTCAGTTCCCAAATGAAATTTTCTCTCTAGTTAACATTTCTTACATGATTTATCACAATTTCTTCTCATATTATCTGCTATATTTTGCATTTTTACTCTAAATCATGTATTTTTCTATATTTAATTTCCTCTATTTGATTTAGACGTAAATGAAATCTCAGAGTTAATTCAAAGGTTATTATATCAAAACAGAGAAAACGGGAGAAAAAGTGACTTTTTCATCAAATCTATCATTAACTGAACATAAACCAACTGTGCCCATCCACTGTCATTGATCCAGCTCTATGGGTTTTACTGGTGAATCAATGTCGTAGAAGATAACAGTGTTTCCACGGTAACTACGGAGCCTCTGAACGTCCAAATGGGTCATATCTGATGACCATAAAAAGATGACAAACTGTATTTTACACCAGTTATTTACATGTATTGATAGGATTAGTGGATCAACAGGTATGAAACAGTTTAAATCAGTAGATGCCTTTGGTTGCTGGTGGAGGTTGGGGTCTTTATGGGTTAAAAATATAGTTAAGTAGATCAATATATGGATCAATGTGAATATCCCTGATACCTGCTTGATCCATTTGGGTCAATATGAGGCCAGTATCCAATAACAAAATCTAAGTAACAATCCATTTAACATCATAAATCAGGTAAAAGTAAACGTAAACATGAGTGAGCCTGATCATATCCAATTATAATAAACAGACAATAGTCAGCTTTAGAAAATGTCTTTGGACAGGTGCATACATTCCCTGAATACTTTTTACTGTTTTTATATTAATTTTTTTTATATTTAGATTTATTGCTATTTTATTTGTTGCACTTCGGTATGGACACCATGAACCAATTTTGTTGTAACTTGAAGTACAATGACAATAAAGCCTATTCTATTCTATTCTATTCTATTCTATTCTATTCTATTCTATTCTATTCTATTCTACTGTAGTTTTAGCATCATTTCAACGCGCTTGTGCTATGACCTTTGACACAACAAACCCTAAACTAAACTATAATATAAACAAATTCAATCTAACTAGCACCTGCTGAATGGCACCTTTGGTAAGCAATGCTACTGGACTGAACTAAGTTGCTAATGACTATGCTAACTGCAGTATCTACCTTTACAGAAGTGATATTTTGCTTTTTTTAAATGGAATTCTGCATTTTCAAACATTTCCCTGTGGTCTACATAAACTGTAAATGCTCTACTTGGGTCTGAATTCTTCATTCATTCAACTCCACAGGTCCATCTTCAACCCTATTTCTGAGTAATGACACCAGAAAGGTGGTTTTGAGCTCTGGCCCTTTAAATGCACATGAACCACCTCAGGCCCCGCCCCCTCCTGGTTGTTGGCTGTGCTGCTCTGTCCCGTTCAACCAACAACTGAACATTTTAGGTAATCGGACCGAAGTTTGGACATATTTTCAGTTTTTACTACAACCGCTGCTGCTGAGAAACAATTATGTCGTACTCAGAGAAATGTTCGTCTGAAGTCTTGACCATATATGTGCAAATGTCATGATGTAACTAATTATAGACGAAACAAATTTAGCAGTAATTGGAACAGGTTGTAGAAATCCACTAAATTTTTGCCAAAATGAATATAAAGACAGTTTTGCAGCACCTGGAGGGTTCAAATTCAAACTGTATGAACTATTAGGGTCCAAATACACAAATAAATGAACCACAGACTAATAAAAGTGAGTTTAGTTAGATGTGACCCCTTTAAGGACAGCCGTGTCTTCATAGAGCCTTCTGTAAATACTATTTCACACAAAGCTAAATCACTTTCTCTTTTTGTTCATTATAATTTTACCCTTTTTGAGTCATTCTAATTGACTGATTTAATTCAACTTTACTGTCTTTGCACATGTTACATGTAAACATGCAGAAGTAGAATCAGCTTTGGGTGTGGGATGATATATAATATAGTACTGACAGTATATATAGAATACGAATGCAGTTAAAGGACAATACTTAATAGTGCAATGAGTGTCAATACAATATTTGATCGGGATGAATTCAACATGTGAAAAAAATTAAATAAATAAATAAAAAATTCCAACTAAGACATGTAAGTATTTGATGGTTTTATTTTGAGGTTATTCTTTTGACTGTATTCAGCATTTTCTGTCCATTAAACAATCTAAACCACAAATGTCAAACACGCGGCCCGGGGGCCAAATCTGGCCCGCCAAAGGTTCCATTCCGGCCCACAGGATGAAAGTGCAAAAATTAACCTGAACAGTCCAGGTTGTCCACATCATTTTGGTTCAGGTTCCACATACAGACCAATGTGATCTACAGTAAAAATAACAACACAATAACCCATAAATAGTGACAACTACAAATTTTCTTTGTGAAAAATTATGTGGAAAAAAATGTGAAAAAAAGAACATTACATTGTGAAAATATTTACATTTACAAAACTATTCTTTTACAATAAAATGCAAATAAATACAGAAATAAAAACAAAGATGAACAACCCAAAATGGGCAATTTGAACAATTTTCTGCCTGTTACTAAATGTTTTGTGCATTTATGGATCCAAAGTGATCTGTGGTTGTGTTAATAATAAGAGATGTAATATTGTAGAAATTTTTCAAATTGTAGTTCTAAACACCAACATTTTAACCATATTCTACCTGTTACCAAATGTTTCTGTAACATTGTGCGTAAATGTACACGTATAAATAATAAGTCGAGGCATAATATTGTTAAAATTGCACAAATTTTTCAAATGAAATTTCTGTTTTTTCATGTTATTCACATCTTTTTTGTAAAATGTAAATATTTCCATAATTTAATATGGGGTTTTTTGTACTAAAACAAAAAGAAAAACTTGGATTTGTCATTATTTATAGGTTATTAAGTCAGTATTTTACTGGTCTGGACCGCTTGAGATCAAATTGGGCTAAATATGGCCCCTGAACCAAAATGAGTTTGACACCCCTGATCTAAACTGTCAAACATAAATCACAAAACGAAGTAGATTTAACATAAGCAGCTGAGCTATCTAATCTGTGATCATTCAGAAATGAGCAGTCTAATCTGAATGGTTTAAGGTTATTTTGTTGTCGGATGTTTTTAGAATTAAAACTGAAAGAAAGCACAAAGGAAGCTGCTGCAATTTTAAGCCACAGTCACTTAGCAACTCCATTTGTTAAACCTTTAAGCACCAAGGGTTGCCAAGTGCATATGGTGTTGTCCAGAAATCCCTAAAATAGACAGAAAGGGAAGGGAATAGACATCTAACTTGGACCCACTGAGGCCTCACTCTGTCTGTCTCCATCTGTGAGACTCCTTTACACACAAAAGACCATTTGTTTTTAATGGAAGATGTTCAAGGGGAAAAATAAAGCTTTTCTGTTTTCCTTTGCCTTTGTTTTCAATGCCAGGTCAATGGGTAATGAGAGATATGAATATATTAGCCTCAGAATACGATTTCCTCGCAATAGAGGGATGAGAAAAGTGTTCCTGCAGAGCTAAAAGCATTGTTTATTGGAGACAGATGCACACAGCTAGACGTCCAGGTGCTGGGTTCAGAGATAGATATGAGAAAATATGGCTGTGGTGACCAGAATGAGCTGCATTATGTCAAACAATAACAACATTTGACCCAGTGTTCTGAAAAGCTCTGAGAATTTAACAACTGCTGTGTTAATGGGGGTGTTACAATTCAGACTGCACCCATCTGGCTGTTTTTGGTAACACTGAATCATAGTCTTCTCTAGCCCTTTCATACAAGAATTATTAAAAAAAAAAAAAAAAAAAAGTATCTAGATTTTTTTTATTTTAAAGATTGATTTTATTACTCAAAATTAGGCTGAATGTGAAATGCATTTGGATTTTTTTTTATTTTTTAAATATGGTTTTATTAAAAAGATATTTAACCCTATAATGTCAAACGTATCTTATTTGATACATGTGTTTTGAAGCCCTCTACATGACCAGTGTGATATTTTTTGTCTTGAAAAACCTGTTGTATACAATTAGACACATGCAATACATAGATAATCCACTAGGGGGGAGGAATTAATTCACCAAAGGCCTTTCCAGTGGCACAACAAGCGTTAAGAATGGGCTCTATGCACAGTCCCACCACTTCCTGAAGTTCAGGTGGCTCCTTTATTTCCTGTCTTTCATTATAGAGGGTATGCACATACAGGGTGGGGAAGCAAAATTTACAATGAACATTTAGTTGTTTTTTCTCAGCAGGCACTACGTCAATTGTTTTGAAACCAAACATATATTGATGTCATAATCATACCTAATACTATTATCCATACCTTTTCAGAAACTTTTGCCCATATGAGTAATCAGGAAAGCAAATGTCAAAGAGTGTGTGATTTGCTGAATGCACTCGTCACACCGACAGAGATTTCAAAAATAGTTGGAGTGTCCATAAAGACTGTTTATAATGTAAAGAAGAGAATGACTATGAGCAAAACTATTACGAGAAAGTCTGGAAGATACTATTAAAGAAGAATGGGAGAAGTTGTCACCCGAATATTTGAGGAACACTTGTGCAAGTTTCAGGAAGCGTGTGAAGGCAGTTATTGAGAAAGAAGGAGGACACATAGACGGCCGACGGCAAAATAAATCACCACCATCTTTTTGCACTTTCAACTAAGTGTTATATTTTTTGAGCAGTGTGGGAAAGAACCCCGCAACACCTGGATTAATCAGTGTGTCCAATAATGAAAGACAGGAAATAAAGGAGCCATCTGAAGTTCAGGAAGTAAAAAAGAAAAAAGAGGAAAAAAAAAAGGAAAAAAAAAGAAGTTCAGGAAGTAGTAAATTTTTGCATAGTGCCCATTCTTCAATTTGTAAATCTTTATGTATTCATGCTTTTATTTTGAAGTGGGAGTTTTATTCTGAAGACGGTTCGTGTACTTCCGCTTCCTTTCTTCACGTTCGCCACTCCTCATGTTTACAGTGGTGCAGCTGTCACTGACCATGTAAGTTGAGTTCACAGTGATGTGAAATGAATGTGTATATGTTACTTACCTCTTCGGATAGTGTTGTTTAGCTCCTGATGTATATTTGTACTTTTAAAATGTCCGTTTTTACTCGTTAGCATAATCGCGATTTAGCATACTTTAAGCTAATTGAGCTGTATGACCGTTAGCCTTCAGATTACTTTAGTTTCTTTCAGACACAGACATAATACATAATATAAGGGGGAAAAATAATAAAACAAACCAAAAATAAAAAAATAGAAAAATAGAAAAAGGAACAATGGTTGTACCTAAAAGGGAGTAGGAAGAAGCCGCTGCTTATCCAGTCCTACCCCCTGATTCCAGTCCTCAGACTGTTACTGCCCAATCACATGTGATACAACATAAGATTATGATTATTCATACAGGCTAAAATTTACTTAGGGGGTCAAATGAGTGGCCATTTTTGTTAAAAAAAAAGTTGTAAGAAATGCATAGAACTGTGTTGAAATAATGCTAATCCATTTGTGCACAGACTACTGATATAATTTGACAGTGGAAGCTATATTTTCAGAAATATTGGATTTTGAATAGCACGTGTATGTGAAAACTTTTGCTGGTGGACGGATGTGACATTACCCATGATGATGTGGTCAGTACCAGTACTGTGTTATAGGGATGCACCGATACCGATACGAGTATCGGCATCGGCTCCAATACTCAGTGTGTGTACTCGTACTCGTAAAAGTTATCCGATACAAATGCACCGATACCACTTACGGCCATTTGACATTCACAGTTCAGTGCAGCAGATACGCAGAGGAGGAATAATGTGTGAAGAGTGTGGAGATTTTTCAAAATAAATGACGGTGATAAAAGTAACGCTGACTGCAAGTAATGATAAAGACACAGACAAATACGGACGCAGTGTTCTGTCCTTCTGGGTACATTCCATCCGTTTACCAGGTGCTCACGGATGCGTAAACAGAATGAGAATACCAGCGGGAGTACGGAGCAGTGCAGACCGCCGCCAGTGGAAGTGAAAACGAAACTTATCGCTCATTTCTCTTTTCTCTTCCTGCTGAAGCTAAACTTTTAAACCTTACCAGTGAAAACGCTGCAATATTAGTATCACATTAGTGTTACCTCTGTCGTCTCCATGTTTATTATTACTGACTTTCTTCTTCTTCTTCTCAAAAAACTTTACTCGTCTTCGTGGTATTTGTCCAGTATGATTAATTTAGAGCAGCGCCCCCTGGTGGATTAATTCAGAAACGCTCATTCCAACACATTAAATGTCAGTAGCAGCACTTTTTTCCAGTCAGACTAATGACAACGACAATAAAGCACATTTACAAAAGGAACTAAGAACTGGAATGGGATTATTAAGTACTTGTATCGGTACTCGGTATCGGCAAGTACTCAAATGTAAGTACTCGTACTTGGTCTGGAAAAAAGTGGTATCGGTGCATCCCTACTTTATTAGTAATAAACTTATATACTTACTATTGCTAATTATCCTCTTATTCATAAATGTTAGTATTGTGGATCTAAAACAATAACAGCTGACACAAAAACACAAAATGTGGCAGTGGACGGATGTGACATGGTTGTTACAGATCCCATCATACTGATGCTCGGCAGCCATGTCACCGTTTCCACAAATGATCCCTGTGCAAAAACTCGTATCAGAATTATTTATTGTATAGTTTATCATCATACTAAAGAGTAAATAACAATATAGAATTGTTATTTCTTTATAAAAATGGTTATTATTAGAAAACTGTTGATTTAAAAAGTGACGTGTGACATTCTTAATGTATGTATTGGCGTAACATAAGCAGGATGGATCAGCACCATACTCTATATTGAACCTGTAAAAATAAAACATGTGATATGTAGTATTTAGTCTTGTAAGAAAACTTGGGGAATCTAAAAGAATAGAATATTTGTTTTTCAGGTAAATTCTGTTCAAATATAACTTGGCCATTTGTGACATTAAAATATAGCATTAATTGTGATGAAATTGGACATTTTTGAGCTGAAAACATAGTTCATATGACCATCAACATGTTGCAACAGAACTAAAATCCTGTAAATTTGCATAACTTGCATTTACCAACACAAAGTTCGTTTGGGGATTCACTTATATTGATTTCTTATACACAAAGACAGAAATAAGACCTCTAAGCAAATTTTAGCCGATAAACACACCCCTGCAAACCTGCACACCTATACATAAACAGTCACATACACATATACATACACACCAATTTATATCTATTTCTGTACACCAACTTACATCTGCACCCCATGCATATACACACACACACACACCATACAGTATAACAACCTGACAATCCAAATAATGATCACACCCTTCCTCGAGCGAGATATTGTGACAGAACCATTTCTTTGTACATTTTTTTTTTTTTTTTTTAATTTTTGAATGTTAAGACACTGCCTGAGGTCCACCCCCAGCCTATTCCAAAGCGTAACCCCATACACTGATACACAGAAACTTTTCCTAGTTGTCCTGACTGCTGGGACTTTGAAATTCCCACATCCATTCAGGTTATACCTCCCCCCCCCATGGGAAAATAGTTTTTGTATGTTGGCTGGTAGTTGATTTTTATTGGCTTTATATAGAAGTTGAGCTGTGTAACAATTGACCAAATCATAGAGTTTTATTCTACATGTGTAAGGGTTATGTAGCACTCATGAATACTGGGTGATTGATATTGATCTAAATGTATTTTATTTACTCTGAAGTGTTTATTCACTGTATTTGATTTACAACAGTACACAAGGATAAATTAGTCCTTTATTTCTTGTCATGTATTTTCAGAAACTGCTCTGTAGTAAAAACTATAGAATACACAAGATAGAATAAATATGCATATAAAAACAATAAAATATAGAAAATAGAAAATAAAATGCACATAAAAACTATAGAATATACAAGATAGAATAAATGTGCATATAAAAACTATAAAATATAGAAAATAGAATAAATATGCATATGAAAACCTATAGAATACACAAGATAGAATAAATATGCAAATAAAAACTGTAGAATACACAAGATAGAATAACTATGCATATAAAAACTATAAAATATAGAAAATAGAATAAATATGCATATGAAAACCTATAGAATACACAAGATAGAATAAATATGCATATAAAAACTACAAAATATAGAAAATAGAATAAATATGCATATAAAAACCTATAGAATACACAAGATAGAATAAATATGCAAATAAAAACTGTAGAATACACAAGATAGAATAACTATGCATATAAAAACTACAAAATATAGAAAATAGAATAAATATGCATATAAAAACTGTAGAATACACAAGATAGAATAAATATGCATATAAAAACTACAAAATATAGAAAATAGAATAAATATGCATATAAAAACTATAAAATATAGGACATAGAATATGCATGTAAAAAGATCTATGTGTGAGTGTAAAAAACTATGGTTCTCTGATTAAAAAAACTATTTTAAGTCCTGATGTGTAGTACTTTTAGGTAGATGATTTCAGTATGGCATTAGTACTTTTCTCATAGCGAGGGCATTACTAGTTCACACAGTCTCCTGAGGTATTTAATGAATTAAATACCCTAAGGTTGCAAGTTACTGGAGCATTTTACAGCATCTGGGCAGAAGTAGAAGGAAAACTACACACACAGGTTGCAGGTCTATTACAAGTTAACACACTTTAATAATCACTCAGATTTACTTTCACATCAAGCTGGAGAGATCTCTGATGGGATGTTGGTTGTAACTTGGAACATTTCGACAAAAATTCTCCCAAAAACTCCCAGAGGAGAGACGTTCATCACACCTTTTATTTTAGTTTTCATGTTGCTACTTGCAAGTCGAACACTTTAGATGTCAGATGACTCTAATTTGTAACATTTGTCATTTTTAACAGTACTGTGTAGTGCGCTGAAGCTATGTTTGGTCTGACTGGATGTCTCATTGAGAATCTATGAGACAGAGCATCTGACTCGTGATAAAAAAAAAAAACAAGAAGAGTGAAAATCAAGTTTGTGATTGCAGCAGAGATGGCAGCTACTTACTGCTGTCACACCCTGATTCAGTCTGCAAAAGGGCTGCAAAAGACATTTACTCTTGGTTAATCACACACAAACACATACATACATACAGAACATGCTTTTATAGAACACAATGTTATTGAATTATTTAGTTTTTCATTCCCATAACCAGACCGGATCAGATATAAAATTCCGAGTGCAGTATTTAGAAAAAAACATTCATGTAAAATTAACTGCACATTAAAACCCAAAATTATGCTGCACGCATTACACATGTCACTTGTATAAACTCGAACACAAATAGCATAGTAAAACATACATACAAAGCGAATTATTGAGGTGGTGCACAGTGCATTTGTTTATTTGTGCATTAGAGGTGGACATGTTTTAACCCATAAAGACCCAAACATCCATCTATGACCAAATGCATTTACCGATCTTAACAGTAGTCACTTTTCCATTGGACATCTGCACAGAACTTTACTGATATTTACTAAATGTCGAAAGAAAATAAGTGTGTAATGTCGGTTTTTCCAATAAATCACAAATGCGATGATTTGTTTATTTATTATTGCGAGATGACATGAGAAGTCATTCCATAAACACGGCAACGAACGTAAATATTGTGTTGATTTACAGATATAGTCATTATTATTATATATTACCGTTCTATCTCGTACTAAATTAAAAAATGATTGGGGTTCCTGGTGTGTCCACACATACCGCGACATGTTTCTTCTTCTTCTTCGCTTGGTGTAACGGACGCCAACATCTATTTTTTTTAATTCACCTGACTCTAGTTGCGAAAAAAGGTCTTTCCATTGGAGTTTTGCGTGATATACCATTTGCGCTGCGCCTGAAAAACCACCTCTTGCCAGCGCAAAAACTTTTAATCGAAAAATGAGACTTTTGGCGAAATCGTCATTTTTCTATTAGGTAAATTTTTGTGCGCAAGTTATAGTCGTGCAGTTTGAGGGTCAATGGAAAAGCGACTAGTGACAATGGATGGAGACTCTTGGTTAACATTCAGGTAATGATAGATTTGCTGAAAAAATCACTTTTTTCCCAGTTTTTGATTAGGGGTGTGTATTGGCAAGAATCTGGTGATACAATACAAATCACAATACTTGGATCACGATACGATATATCACGATATATCATGATACTGTTAAAAAGGCAATTTTTTTGTTTGTTTTTTTTAAATGATAATTTCCTGGAAGAATTTAATTACACCAGAAATATGCACAAATACTAAACACATTTTTATTTGATCTGAACAGGAGCTAATTCTATATTACAAAATGTTCTTGTGTTAAAAGTTAAATTCTGTTTTACAGACATTACAGTTTAAAATCCTGTTCAAATGTTCATATTCTATTAGTTCATAACTAACATCATAACATTATTTTTGTGCAATCCCAACAAAGGAACTAACATTATTTAATAAAAGAGTGTTAATAATAAATAAAATATAGACAAAAAACAAAAATGAACCTCCACAATATCTGCATTTGAATCAATATCTAAAAATATCGATACAGTGCTTTTTAATATCAATACAGTATTGTGAAATGAAATATCGCGATATATTGCAGAATCGATATTTTCTTACACCCCTATTTTTGATATAATAACCCTCAACTTTAATCTGAGTTTTTATAAGATAAGATCTGATAAGACTTTATTGATCCCACCATGTGGAAATTTAACAGTTTACAGCAGCAATGTGCAACACAGTAGTGCAAAACGAAAGCAGATAGAAATAAACATTCTTAAAAGTATAAAAATTGAAGTATAAAGTTAAAAGATATTTACATAGTGATTGCACTTATACATGATGTGCTATGGGGGTGGTGGAGGGTCACTGTGTACTATTATACAGTCTGATGGCTGTGGGGAGGAATGAAATCTACATGATCAGTGAACGTACAAATGAGTGGTTTATTAAATCAGGATTGTTTAAGTTTAGAGAGCTGAATTAAGGACATTGTTGATAGTATTTAGAGCGAGAAACAGACTTTTGCCTCCAAATTTGCAGAGATGATTTGTTTTAGTGTCACAGGATAAAAAAAAAAAAATAGAAGGAGGTTTAATTTTAAACAGCAAAGGGCTCGGACGAATGTGAAGCAAATGTGTATTTCTGTTGTGGGTGTCAGAATGTGGAATTCTTTGGCAATGGTAAAGAAAACCTGTACAAATATTTTTCAGTTTAAGAGGTTGTATAAGGAGAGAATAGAGTAGCTTCATAAAAACATGTAATGAAATAGTTTTACTTATGGATTTTGGATTTGTTCATTTTCATTGACTGTCATGTAAACTGTTTACTGTAATAGCTGTAATGGCAACTTATTTGATGTAAGCAGTTGTTTTTAGAAAAGGGCAGGTATTATAAGTTTTCTTCATCCTGCTCCTTTTCAATCATTTAGATTGGAATGAATAAATAAATGCAGTTAAATTATATGAGTTAAATATAGGAAAATACCTGATTTTTACTGAAAAACCACAGAATACAGAAGATAATCTTACAATAAATGGTGATAAATCGCTTAAGGGAGGTTAAATATGTTGAAAAATTTATTTGGGAACTGCCACAAAAGTAACACTGGGTCTTTATGAGTTAAGTACCGACTGTGAATTCTGTCCAGATCAGTATATATCTGGTATTTTTGGCATGTTGTAGATTTTTCAGGTTTTCTGCCTCCTTCACACAACTTTTCCTCTAAATCAATGGGATACTCATATATAGGACATTTCCAACACAGCCATGATGGTGCACAGAATCCTGGGTCTGTAAATGGAGCTCAGACCTACTCACACATTAGACACAAATAGGTGAAGTTTTAGAGAAATGGAAAAAAGCTCAGTGAAATAAGACATAAAACAGAAAGATGCCAGTTTTCTCTGTGTCTGTTATAATAGCCCTCAACTTTAATCTGAGCTTTTATGAACATCTACATCACAGGTGTCAAACTTGCGGCCCGGGGGCCAAAACCGACCCGCCAAAGGGTTCAATCCGGCCCGTGGGATGAATTTGCAAAGTGCAAGTTAGGGCATCAAACTCAGAAATAATATCATAATAACATATAAATAATGACAACGCCAATTTTTTTTTCTCTTTGATTTCATGCAAAAAACATTACATGATGAAAATGTTTACATTAACAAACTATTCTTTTACAATAAAATGTGAATAACCTGAACAAATATGAACAACCTGAAAAGTGCAATTTTAACAATATTCTGCCTGTTACTAAATGTTTTGTGTCTGTAGATCTGATCTGTAATGCGCTTGTATAAATGATAAGTCAAGACAAAAATATTGATAAGATTGTACTTGAAAAATGTCATTTTTTCAGGTTATTCACATCCTTTTTTTGTTTGGATAGTTTGTAAATGTAAATATTGGCATAATTGAATGTCATTTTTTTGCACTAAAACAATTTGGAGTTGTCATTACACTGGGTTACAAAAAAATGTTTTTTCCAAGTTGTCTAGGTTTTTTCAACTGAATTAGGACCATTTTGCATCGCTAAATCCAAAAATGACATCTGTTTTTCTCAATCAGGTCAGGTTTTTTTTGCTAATTTGATTTTGAAAAATTTGATCTTCTCACAAAATTGATGACATTTTTGTGACTTTATCAGTTGATTTTTTATATAGTTCTCACCCAAAATAGGTTTTAAGAGAAAAAAAAAAAATTCTAACAGGATGTATTTATTATTTAGTATGTATTCACCGCAGATGTAGCAGAATACGTCAGGCTGATTTTTGCAAGATCTTCTAGTCGAAGCCATTTCATTCACCTGTAATATTAAAAAAAACATTAATCATAAATTGGCAAAAGTAAAATCTTCAGAACTCGTTTATTGCAAGAAATATGAAAGAATTTTGTATCATATGATGTGAAAATGCCCATAAATGTAAGCAAAAATGTTAAAAAGCCAATATGTAGCATAATTCAGAAAGTTGACCTGATTGAGCAAAATTAATGTGATTTTTGGATTCAGCACACCAAAATTATCCTAAATCAGCTCAAAAAACTTCAACAATAAATTTGTTGTTGACCAGTGTTATTGGCTATCATGTTATTATTGTACTGGTCCGGCCCACTTCAGATTAAATTGGGCTGAATGTGGCCCCTGGAAGAAAATGAGTTTGACACCCCTGATCTACATGAATAGTGAATAAAATATACGAAAATACCTGATTTTCGCTGAAAAAACACAAAATACAGCAGATAAATGGTGATAAATCACTTAAGGAAGGTTAAATATAGGGAAAAATCCACTTAGTAACACTGGTCTTTATGGGTTAAATGTGAATTTTCTAGACTGTGCCCTGTGTGTGTTTGGGGATTCTAGGATTCTAGTATAATATGCTGTATGTTGTCAGTCTGCAATGGCTGTTTGCTAAATAAAAGATGAGTAACGTTTCTTTCCCCGTTTGCCAAATGTATTCATAGTGAATGTTGATTGCATGTTCAGGGCAATTAAACTCATGTTCAAGCTTCAATTACAACTGTGTGTAAGCGCCAAAGGGGAAGGACTGTATATTCTGACAACAATTGTAGCCGTTAGTCAAGATTTTTCCCTATTTCTAAAGGGATTTCACTTAACGCTATATGGAAAAACACCGGGCCAAAGCTGCGACATGCCTCATTTATTATGAAGTTAAAAGAAATTCACAGAATTGTTCCTTATAAATACATGAAATATGAAAAGGGTAAAAAAAACAAAAAAAAACATGGATATAGTAAGTGGGAAATTATAGACTGTTGAGCTGCAGTGCAGTTCTGGCTAGTAGAAGTGTTTATCCCAAAATGATTTATGTTAATATTGGGCTAAATGGGGTGTGAATCCAACATTTTCCCCTAAGCTTTGGCTCATTGGAAGATCTATGTGTGAGACGGCTTGAGCCTGCAGATGGTCCAGGCTGATCAGGCTTTCCGGACAGGTGGGTGAGCGCTTCTTCTAATTGATATCCCTATTATTCCTACTTGGCCAAGCATGCATCAACAAACCGCAATGTATCACAATTCACAAAGCACAGGATTGCACTTTATGTCTTGGTGATGTATATATAAATCGGAGTTGAAATTGACTGCGATTACAGTCGGTCGTAGCGTTCTATCTATCACAGCGGCCACCTACAGCTTTAGATAACGGTTCATTTTGTTTATCCTTTGTTTCTTCTTTCTACTCACTTAGTTTTTCATCCGCAGACAAGTCCCATTATTACCATGTTATTGCTTTGTAGGAATATTGCAATAAAGTAAATAATTCAGAATTATTTTATTTTCTTAACACATGAGCTGCACTGGTGGCTGACCACAAACTCTTACTGTGCAGGTTATATTTTGGAGCATAAATTATTTTAAAGGGTCGGTTCTGATTTACACAACAAAAGTCCCATGTAAACAATAATTATCATAATAATAGTAATTTTCATCACTGTAAAAGGGTTCTGTGTTGTGTTGAGAATCCAAACTCTCAACAAGGAAGTTTTGTACCAGAACACACTTGGGACCAAAGCCACCAAATGAATCAGCGCTATGTATCTACAGACTGAATAAAGTACGAAGCTCATTATTTACACACATCTGTATTATGGTATCATCAAGTTTTCTTCATCAAACTAAAACTCATGGGGGGGCAGGGGGATGGGCGGACTGATCTTCCTTGGTGAAGGTCTGCGCTCTCAGAGTGCTTTTCCAGTTACGCTATTATTTTACCGTCTAATCCACTTGAGATCAAGTTGAGCTGTTCATGGCCCCTGAACTAAAATGAGTATAACACCCCTGCTGTAGATCCTTTTTAAATCCATAAAATCGTGGTTATTTATTTATTTATTTATTTGTTTGCTGGTTTGCTTGTCTGTTTGTGTCAAATTGTGACTTCATATTTAGGGGTGTAAGAAAATATCGTTTCTGTAATATATTGCGATACTTCATTTCACAATACTGTATTGATATCACGTACTAGTACTAGGGGTGTGTGTTGGCAAGAATCTGGCAATACGATACAAATCAAAATACTAGGATCACGATACGATATATCACAATATATCATGATACTGTTAAAAAGGCAATTTTTATTTGTTTCTTTTCTTTTTAAATGATTATTTCCTTAAAGAATCGAATTACACTAGAAATATGCACAAATACTAAACACATTTTTATTTGATCAGAACAGGATCTAATGCTATATCACAAAACGTTCCTGTGTTCAAACTGAAATTCTTTTTTACAGACATTACAGTTTAAGATCCTGTTCAAATGTTCATATTCTATTTGTTCAAAACTCACATCAGAACATTATTTTTGTGCAATCTCAATTAAGGAACTAACATTATTTAGTAAGAGTGTTAAATAATAATAAATAAAATATAAACAAGAAAGAAAAACAAAAAAACAAAACTGAACCTTCACAATATCTGCATTTGAATAAATACCGATACAGTACTTTTTAATATCGATAAAGTATTGTGAAATGAAATATCGCGATATATTGCAGAATCGATATTTTCTTACACCCCTAATGAAGTACTGTATCGATATTTTTAGGTATTTATTCAAATGCAGATATTGTGGAGGTTCGTTTTTGTTTTTTTGTTTTCTTTTGTTTATGTTTTATTTATTATTTTTTAACACTCTTTTATTAAATATTTTTAGTTCCTTTGTTGGGTTTGCACAAAAATAATATTATGATGTCAGTTATGAACTAATAGAATATGAACATTTGAACAGGATCTTTTTTTTTTTAATTGTTTTTTTATTTATCTCCATCTCCAAAAGTACAATACAAAAAAGAAAGAAATTATTTGAACAGGATCTTAAACTGTAACGTCTGCAAAATATTATTTAAGTTGTAACACAGGAAAATGTTGTGATATAGCATTAGATCCTGTTGTGACCAAATAAAATGTGTTTAGTATTTGTGCATATTTCTGGTGTAATTCAATTTTTCAAGGAAATAATCATTTTAAAAAAAGAAACAAAAAATTGCCTTTTTATCAGCATCATGATATATCATGATATATTGTATTGTTATGCTACTATTGTGATTTGTATCGTAACACCAGATTCTTGCCAATACCCACCCCTATTCATATTCTAAGTTGTAATGTACAAGTCAGTAATAATGAGTGGCAGTGAGTCTGTCATTATGGAGAAATAAACCCCTTCAGGCTTTGCTTCAGGATCATCACCATGGGGGGATTTATTTCATCATGTTAACCTTGACCATTTGGCTACATGTCATCTTTTACTGTTATTTTATGAACCAAGAAAGGTGTCGTCTGTTGTGGTAAACACAGAGACTAACCTCACCTGTTAACGTTTCTCAGCATGTTTCTGTTTTATGTCTTATTTCACTCTCAACTTTTTTCCATTTCTCTTGAATTCCTCCTATTTGTGTCTAATGTTGTGTGAACAGGTCTGAGTTCCATTTACAGACCCAGGATTCTGTGCACCACCATGCCTGTGTTAGAAATGTCCTATGTATTATTAGTATCCTATAGCTTTGGAGGAAAAGTTGTGTGAAGGAGGCGGAAAACCTGAAAAATCTACAGTATGCCAAAGATACCAGATAATACTGATCTGGACGGAATTCACAGTCGGTACTTTATCCATAAAGACCCAGTGTTACTTTTGTGGCAGTTCCCAAATAAATTTTTCTACATATTTAACCTTCCTTAACCTGTTTAACCCTGACCATATTTTCAGGGGAAAAACGCCTAAAAAGACATACCCAAAGTAGATGAAGAATTACTTCACAATAATAAGGTTCATATGGATGTTCTTGGTGTCTATGGACATTTAGAGACCTCACAGAATCTATTCCCATTGTCTAAAATATTGTATCTATTACTATGCCTGAGTAAACTGTAACTAACTAAAAGAGAAATTCAAATTTTTTGTCCTTGCCTGTTTTTTTTTCGGCTGGATTGACGATATGCATAAACGAATTGTTTGTGTCGGAGATTTTTTAATAGGGTATATTTCACCCCACAAAGATTAAAAATCATGTTTGAACATTAAAGTTTGCATTAAAATACACTTTTGATGTACTTTTATTAACATTAGGGTCTAAACTTTGAGCAAAAGTTGAAAAAAAAACATCCATTGTCCTGATTTATTATATTTTTATAGTACAGGGTGGGGAAGCAAAATTTACAATATTTTGAGGCAGGGATTGAAAGACAATGTATGACCAATTAGTTTATTAAAAGTCATGAGAATTTATTTGCCACAAGAAAATTGACATAACAGAAAATGTTTTTATTCTATGTGTCCTCCTTCTTTCTCAGTAACTGCCTTCACACGCTTCCTGAAACTTGCGCAAGTGTTCCTCAGATATTCAGGTGACAACTTCTCCCATTCTTCTTTAATAGTAATCCTCCAGACTTTCTCATAATAGTTTTGCTCACAGTCATTCTCTTCTTTCCATTATAAACAGTCTTTATGGACACTCCAACTATTTTTGAAATCTCCTTTGGTGTGACGAGTGCATTCAGCAAATCACACACTCTTTGACGTTTGCTTTCCTGATTACTCATATGGGCAAAAGTTTCTGAAAAGGTATGGATAATAGTGTTAGGTATGATTATGACATCAATATATGTTTGGTTTCAAAACAATTGATGTAGTGCCTGCTGAGAAAAAACAACTACATGTTCATTGTAAATTTTGCTTCCCCACCCTGTAGATGAATATTAATATAATTTTTTAGGCCCGCCGGCGGGCCGATAGGGCTAAAGGGGTTAAGGGATTTATCACCATTTATTGTAATATTATCTTCTGTATTCTGTGTTTTTTCAGTAGATTTGGAGGAAAAGTTGTGTGAAGAAGGCGGAAAACCTTAAAAATCTACAGTATGCCAAAGATACCAGATAAAGTTGCAGAAAAAAATTATTAGACCATCAAAAGTCATCAAAAACAATGGTTATGCAATCAAGTACTAATTCCTGTGTGTATCATGTGACTAAAACAGACAGAAAAGAAAACATGGAATGCTTAAAAGCACTGTTTTTGTCAGTACAATGCCATAGATATTGATGCAAGAACTGAAGTGATTTTGGTTATTATCAAGAAAACATAGAAAATGGATAGATATCAGCTCTGAAATTAAACTACTATGAGCTATTTTTGTTGTTATCATTATATTTGTCCAAGCAAATGTACCTTTAGTCATACCAGGCATTAAAATGAACAAGAAATCGAAGACAACAAGGGTGGTTTAATAATTTTCTCCACAACTATGTACTGCTTTGGACAGAATTCAGTCGGTACTTAAACTATCTATGGTCGTCTCCTTCGTCTTCTTTCGTCTCACAGTGGGTCATAATAACCATAATTAGTTCATTACCACCAACTGCTTTGCTGGAGTTCGCCTCAGACTTCACCATTTCTACGCATTAAATATAGATATACAGCTGAGGAAAAGTAAGATTATCAAGGACTGCCTAGCCAAAGAGCCCTGCCTTGGATAAATACTGCAGTGATTAATATGTTTCAGTTCTTTAACCCTTTAACTGATGCAGTGGGTAGTTTCTCATTTCTATAACAACCATCAGTTTGCTCGAGAAAGTTAAGACCGGAATGTGTTTGAATGGAAAAAGGGTCATGTGATCTGATTAAACCAAAGTGATGAAAAGAGGTGGCTGAAGGGATTACCCATCATGCCTAGTGCCTACAGTACAAGCCTGTGGGGGCAGTGTTGTGATCTGGGGTTGGTTCACTTGGTCAGGTCAAGGTTCAAAACATCATAGGCCCGATTCACTGGAAAAAATCCAAATCTTACCGAGTGTATTTTTCTCATTTCTAGTCAAAATATCTCATCACACTTAAAATAAGACATAATCACCTACAGAGCAACTTTTCAGTGAGATATGAGAACTGATTTTTAGACAATAGATCTTGAAAATCTTACTTCAACAAATCTTTACCAAGATCATTTTCACTTGTTCCATTGGCAGATTTTTTTTTTGCTCAATTCAAGATTTTTTTTTTTTTGTGTGTGTAATTCAAGATTTTTCTTTTTGCTTAATTCAAGATTTGTTTTGCTTAATTCAAGATTTGTTTTTTTTTTTTGTGTAATTCAAGATTTTTTTGTTGCTTAATGCAAGTGAAAATATCTGCCAACAGCAACGAAATCTGCCCAATCCTCTGCTATATTATAAAGCACAGAAACGACACAATGCACAAAAGATACACACTTACACTGCAAAAATCAAATTCTTACCAAGTGTATTTTTTTTTTTTGCAGTCAGAAAACCAGATGGAACAGAGAATGGAAAGGTTTCTTTGCCCACCTGGTCCCCACTTGAATTAAGCAAAAAAATCTTGAATTAAGCAAAAAAAAATCTTCCAATGGAACAAGTGAAAATTATCTTGGTAAGATTTCTTGAAATAAGATTTCCCAGATCTTTTGTCTAAAAATAAGTTATTATATCTCACTGAAAAGTTTCTCTTTAGCTGATTGTCTTATTTTAAGTGTGATGAGATATTTTGACTAGAAATGAGAAAAATACACTTGGTAGGATTTTGATTTTTGCAGTGTTTACTAAACGTTTGTTTAAAAATGTGCACAAACTTGTACATGTTGAAGCTTATCTACTAACAGGACGCACCGAGGGTTGCGTCTCTCAAATGGGCTAAATAGCTCGCACAAGCCATTTAGCGTGTTTGCCTTGACGAATATGCAGTATGGGCGTTTCTGCCAGAATGCTCAAAATTACTGGGAAGAGTAGATGCAAATATTTATTTTGCGATTTACCAAACCTGAAACTGATTGCAGTGGCTGATTTTGCATCGATATTTAACACGTCTGAAAAGCTTGTTTTAACTGGAACAGTTTCGTGCAAAACTGGTTTCAGTTGTTGTGGTGAAGAGGCGGCATAGGCCCAACAAAATGCAATGCATAGAATTAATCTTTTCTGCTCGAGTCAACAGTTTTGGAATGACGGAAGAAGAAATAATGGTTGCCATTAGTGCTGGCGTATCTCAGAGCAGTTTTTCCGGCGCATTGTTTCCATGACAACAACCAGCAGCACACAGAAAATCCTCATGTAAATATGGCAGTGTCCAAGAGTTTGCATCTGTTTTCATGTGTATAGGCAATCTTAGGTGATCACCTGTGACACGCAAATCAATAGCATCTGCATTTTTTAGCGTGAGCAAGCAAATTTATGCCCATTATTTGTGATCTCAGTAAATCAGGCCCTATGTGACCAAAAATGAGGTCATCTGAACCTTAGTATACTGAATAACCAGAGGATTATTTTCTTTGCTGATGACATAAGCGTATTCAAAGATGAAAACACCGGGATTCATCAGGACCAGATTGTGAAACAGTGGTTCAGAGAGCAGGGGATATCACTTTGACAGAAGCATCGGACACCCCAGAGTCCAGACCTGAACCCTATTGAGAGAGATGAGTTTACAAAGTTGTCCAACTCTAATCACTGATGCAAGTTATTAGCAAAAAACTGATGGCATAAACAAATTTGTCTTACAAATTATAGCAAAAGGCAGCATAGTGTAGAAACAAATAAGGAGATAAAGTGTAGGTGGAGACCAACACCAGTAAATAATATGCACAGTCTCATTTATATCAAAATATTTATCTGGATTTTCACTCAAAAACATAACATAAACTTTTATGAACATCTGCCAACATCTGACAGGTGGTTGTTTCTATGGTGAAAAGCTTGATGTGGGTGTTTGTAGTACATTCTGTTTACCTTTACATACAGCCAAATGCACTGGATTCTGTTGTAGGAAATAGCATAGCATATATAACACTGGTCAACAACAAATTTATTGTTTAAGTTTTTTGAGCTGATTTAGGATAATTTTGGTGTGCTGAATCCAAAAATCACATTAATTTTGCTCAATCAGGTCAACTTTCTTAACTATGCTACATATTGGCTTTTTAACATTTTTGCTTACATTAATGGGCATTTTCACATCATATGATACAAAATTCTTTCATATTTCTTGCAGTAAACGAGTTCTGGAGATTTTACTTTTGCCAATTCATGATTAATGTTTTTTTTTAATATTACATGTGAATGAAATGGCTTCGAGTAGAAGATCTTGCAAAAATAAGCCTGACGTATTCTGCAACATCTGCGGTGAATACACCATTGTAGCTAAAAGGAATCCTGTCAGAAAATGATTTTTTTTCTCTTAAAACCTATTTTGGGTGAGAACTATATAAAAAATCAACTGATAAAGTCACAAAAATGTCATCAATTTTGTGAGAAGATCAAATTTTTCAAAATCAAATTAGCAAAAAAACCTGACTTGATTGAGAAAAACAGATGTCATTTTTGGATTTAGCGGTGCAAAATGGTCCTAATTCAGCTGAAAAAACGTGTCTGAAAAGACAACTTGCAAAAAACATTTTTTTGTAACCCAGTGTAATCAGTCTGTAAGTGTATGTATGCATGTATATGTCGAGGCCCAAAACGGAATCTGACCCGATTCAGAATCGGGCCGGCCCAGAATGGAATTCTATTCTAGGCCGGCCTAGAATGGAATCCTGCTGCAATAATGTTATTTTTATACCATGTTTAATGCAAATGATCCATAATTTGTCATAATTTTACATTTTCAGTCTTACATACCTTGAGTAACTATTGTCAATTTCAGTTGATTTCACTGTACCATGTATTGGTGGGGAGTACCACTAGGTTCTATTTGTAAATTAAGTGTATTATAGTTTACAATTAAAATGTTGTTTGTTTCATTTTTTTTTTCACATATTTGCAAATTCCATGTATTGATTTTTGTAATAATTTAGATCATTTGCATTAAACATGGTATAAAAATAACATTATAGCAGCAGGATTCCATTCTAGGCCGGCCTAGAATAGAATTCCATTCTGGGCCGGCCCGATTCTGAATCGGGCCAGATTCCGTTTTGGGCCTCGACATATATGTATGCACCATGTAGCATGTACTATCCACAGTGTGATTCCAAACCCAATCTATCATTTTTGCAGCTCACACATTGACAAGACAGTTAGCAGACCGCGAAGAGATATTTTATGTTTGCTGAATATGACAAAAAGTTAATTGGATTAGAATAGCTTCCCCCCAATTTTAAGGTTTAGCAGTTAAACTGTTTTGGATAATATCTGGGTGCAAGTTAAACTTTGGCACAAGTTAGCAGAGACAAAAAAAAAAAAAGAACTCAGTGGTTTGGTGGAATGAAAGCATGAAAATCCAGCGACTGGATGTACTAACAGTCAGTACAGCATGCCAGATCCTGGTTTTCCATTGATTTAATTTCTCCGACTTATAAGGTGCATCTATATTTTAAGATATTACGGTTCAGTCACAAAACATTAAGAGACAAAGCAATGCAAAGGTGTATCAGTGACAGGACATGCTTTATGAAGAGCTCAGCCTGTTACATTACATCCTGTTACATTACATTGCACTCTGCAATGCAGCTGCATGGTACTAAGAGGAGATGATATGTCTGTTGGCCATGACAGCAGGGCATCATTCCCACTGTCACTCAAAATGAATGGATTGGAAAAGATCCTCAGAGTGGAATATAATTTATTAAGCATATACATACTGTTCAATCGGTTATGCAACCTCCACTGTGTGACCTTGTTTTTTTTTTTTTCTTTCTTTCTACATAGCAGGCATAGATGCATAAAATGTGGACCGGTTGAGATTGAAGAGCGTAGAGTGCATCTCTGAAAGGCTAGGAGACCATTTAGGCCGGTTCAGCTGGCAGCCCACAAATTATTCAGGGAAAGATGCAGAGGCACATTCACACATCGGAGTCACAGAGAGTTCACCACCTAGCTGCTCTGCACAGGTGGACTCCCAAACCCTCGCAGATCGCCTCAAGTGCTATTGGCACCTGTTAATTTGAATGCGACTGTGTGGGCGTTCACATGAGGAGCATCAAATTGTTTGTGGATTGTGTGAAAAGGCTTTGAGTCAGTATGGCTTTTATTGGCATTCTGTTGCTGCAAACGCTGAACGACGGGCAGTGTTGGGTAATGTTTGGTTTCTAATAACACTTCTTCAAGACCCGTGTTGGGAGTAATGTGTTTCAAAAGTAATGCGTTACAGTAATAGATTAGTTTTTGCTGTAATGCAGTAGTGTAAGGCATTACTCATCAATTGTCAGTGCTGTTTTACTCGATGCATGTTCAGTTGTGCTTGCGTCACAACACATTTTTCATGCATAATTTAATTGCTCAAATGAAAAAAAAAAGAACAACAAAAAACTGCAAGACCATGAGACTTTAAGGAAGCAAATTTATGCATCCCGTGGCTCTCCTATCTCTTGTATTGGGGGTGGGGGGTTATTAATTGACTTTGGAGTAGGGGGTTCTACTGTGCATGCAAGAGTCTGTGTGTAACTGACAAGTAACACAGGACTCAGGTACAGTGATGTCTGATATAGAGCTGCAACCGATTAATCAATTAGGTGCTTGAAGCGAATGCAAAAATTCCCGATTCAATTAATCGACTCGAATTGATTCTACTGCACATGCACCATTTATGACGAGAGCCTGTATGTAACTCAGAAGTAATACAGGAGTCATGTAACTAGGGATGTAACAATATGAAAATTTCATATCACGGTTATTGTGACCAAAATTATCACGGTTATCATTATTATCGCGGTATTGTTGAAATTGTGCTCAAAATGTTCAGAAAGTACTAATACACACACTGAAATAATTTAACTAAGTTGTATTCCAAAAAAATAATAATAAAATAAAATATTTGGCACAATATCCTTTCTGCTGCAGAAACATTCAAATATTAACCCTTAGTGGTCTGAGCCTATTTTGTCCATTTTTCAGTCCTTTTGATTTTGCCTTTATATACTAAATAAACAAATGCACATGTTTGGTATCTGTTTTTTCAGCACAACTTCATTTATGTCATCTATTATTTTTTCACTTTAACCTACTATATCAACACGAAAGGACAAAAAAAAATATAAAATCCGATTTGAAAAATGTATATAATTTATTGCATAAATAACACGAAGATGCTTAACGAACCTTTTCAAAGACTTTAAAAGTGAATATTGGTTCCAAATATTAGGAATATACAATTAAAATTGTAATAAATTAAAACTGTACTCAAATATTTGACATAAAAACATATCTTTGCATAGGTGTTTTCTATGGAAAAGTGCGGTAATCACATACGGTTATCATGATAATTACAATTTAAACGGTAATACTAACCGTCTGCAATTTTACCGCGGTTTATTGTTATACTGGTAATCGTTACATTCCTACATGTAACCCATTACAATTCTGAGACAGTAATATTGTAAGGTAAGAAATTACTTTTAACAGTAACAAGTAATCTGTAATGTATTACAGTTTGGAAGTAACTTGGACAACACTGCTTACTTAGCGCCAATGAGAGCTGGATAATTGCACGTACCATCGGAGAATATGCAGGTATGTGTTGGATAAATACAAAATGAAACTGGGGTTTAATTTTAACTCAGTATCTGCAAAATGTGAATTTTTTTAATTAGCTTGAAATAAAATTAGTTCGGAGTGCAAATGTATGTATCCCAAGGCTCTCCTATCTCTTGTATTGGGGTGAGGGGTTATTATTTGACTTTTGGGGTGGGGGTTCTACTGCACATGCACCATTTATGACGAGAGTCTGTATGTTACTCAAAAGTAATACAGGAGTCATATAACACGTTACAGTTCTGAGACAGTACTATTGTAAGGTAAGAAATTACTTTTAACAGTAACAAGTAATCTGTAATGTATTACAGTTTGGAAGTAACTTGGACAACACTGCTTATTTAGGACCAATGAGAGCTGGATAATTGCACGTACCATCGAAGAATATACAGGTATGTGTTGGATAAATAGAAAATCAAAGTGGGGTTTAATTTTAACTCAGTATCTGCAAAATGTGAATTTTTTTAATTAGCTTGAAATAAAATTACTTCGGAGTGCAAATGTATGTATCCCAAGGCTCTCCTATCTCTTTTATTGTCGTGAGGGGTTGTTATTTGACTTTTTTTTTTTTTTTTTTTGGGGGGGGGGGGGGGGGGGGGAGTGTTGGGTTCTACTGCACATGCACCATTTATGACGAAAATCTGTATGTAACTCAAAAGTAATACAGGAGTCATATAACACGTTACAATTCTGAGACAGTACTATTGTAAGGTAAGAAATTACTTTTAACAGTAACAAGTAATCTGTAATGTATTATAGTTTGGAAGTAACTTGGACAACACTGCTTATTTAGTGCCATTTAGAGCTGGATAATTGCACGTACCATGGAGAATGGTATGTGTTGGATAAATAAAAGATATTAAACTGGGGTTTAATTTTAACTCAGTATTTGCAAAATGTGAATTTTTTAAATTAGCTTGAAATAAAATTAGTTCAGAGTGCACATGTATGCGTCCCAAGACTCTCTTGTATTGGGGGGAGGGGGTTATTATTTGACTATTATTATTACTTTTTTTTTTTTTTTCTTTTTTTTTTCGGGGGGGGGGGGGTTCTGCTGTGCACATGCTATTTATGACAAGAGTCTGTATGTAACTCAAAAGTAATACAGACAGGAGGCATGTAATCTATTACAATTCTGAAACTAATATTGTAACGTAAGGAATTACTTTTAACAGTAACAAATAAGCTTTTACTTTACAAGCTTTTAATTTTGTTGTTTATGTTTATGTTTATGCATTTGGCAGACGCTTTTTTCCAAAGTGACTTACAGGGGAAAACCAATCAAAACCCACAATCAATCAAATTTTGTTTATATAGCGCCAGATCACAAAAGTTATCTCATGACACTTTACATATAGAGTTGGTCAAAACCAGACTCTAAGCCAATTTACAGAAACCCAACAGAATGCAGAATCCTTGTATTGCACAATTCCATGACAATAAATTATTCTGTTCTATTCTGTAATGGATTACAGTTTGGAACTAAGTAAGTAAGACGTACAGTAATCACAGCATGTTTTCTGGTCACATTTTACTCGCTGTTGTGCAGAAATGTTCATTAACTCACATTACTCTACATGCGAATAGCAGACAAACCTCTGTTATGGTGGTGAAAAGGAAAGAAAAGAACAGTTTGTATGTTCCATAGCTCTGCTCCTCAAATGATAATGTCACAGCAGGCAGCGTTGAACAACAGCGATAAGAGACTGGCTTCTAGTAAACAACATTTCAACATAGACTTTTGGCCGGTAAATTAAAATTCTGATCCATACATTGATCAAATTCCCCACTCGGAAAGAAAGCTCCAACCAGGTTGTGCTTCAGGCCGATGCCATATGGACGCAGATATGGACAGATGGACTCAAAGAAGAGCTCGGTCGATCTTATTTTTGTACTTTTTTCTCGCAGCTTTGACTTCTCAGACGTATTTGTTTGCTTCTATCTTATTTAAAAATGTAAATAATATGTGCTCGTATTATTCCGCCCCATGTTTTTCAAGTCTTTCTCCATTGTCCACGGTGCCTGAGGTAAAGCGCTGAGCCTATCTGCATATTTTCTACCTCCGCTTTCATGTCCTGTTTTGTGTTTTATGTGCGCTTTCATGATTATTTCCACTTTATTTTTTTTTACAAGGGAAAGGAAAAATAACTAGAAAAGAGGTCGCTTTCCATTATTTATATGACCACTATATGATGTCCACAGTCACAATATTTACATTTCAGATTAAAACATGTCTCTTGCCGATGACATCCCACACAGTTGGTTTTAATCAATAAAAGATAAAGCAGACACTAATTATTCAGTGTAACTGCACTTCTGTTCGCCTTGAACTTAAGAGGATAAATTTAATAAATTCAGAAGTTGTATTGAGCATGACCTTTTTTTCTGTAATTGCGTTTGTTCAGGATTTTTATGGAACTCAGTGATTCAGCCATCCATTTTACTGTATATGATACATCTGTAACAGCTGGACTGTGTTTAATAAATTACTACCTGCTATGCTTTTCTCTAACTGTGACAAATGGCATTTAACAAGAAGCTGTTAAGAGCAGAAAGATGCCGAAAATACGCTGACAAAGGTTTTTGAATAACAGTTTAAGAACAAGTACACGGTTGATTTAGTCAACAACACTTGCACTTGTAGTACAGAACAACACGCGTTTTCTATTGTTCTGTACCCCCCCCCCCCCCCAAAAGGGAGGAAAGGGGTGTTGTTTTGGTTCAGATGTTTGTTTCTTTGTTTCTTTGTTTTTTTTAACACTCTAGCAGCAAAACTGCTTGTTGAATTCATACTAAATCGGGTTTATAGATTTCCAGTGACCCATAATAGAAGTCATTACATTTTGGGAAAACTTGGTCAAAGTTCCAATTTTTTATGAATTTTTAAAATCTTTTTTTTTTTTTACTGCCGGCCTGTTCCAGGTGCATGTTGGACTCCGGCAGGGCTGCCCTTTGTCACCGGTTCTGTTCATAATTTTTATGGACAGAATTTCTAGGCGCAGCCAAGGGCCGGAGGGGGTCCGGTTTGGGGACCACAGGATTTCATCTCTGCTTTTTGCAGATGATGTTGTCCTGTTGGCCTCATCAAACCTGGACCTTCAGCGTGCACTGGGGCAGTTTGCAGCCAAGTGTGAAGCGAGCGGGATGAGGATCAGCACCTCCAAATCCGAGGCCATGGTTCTCGACCGGAAAAAGGTGGTTTGCCCTCTCCGAGTCGGTGGGGAGTCTTTGCCCCAAGTGGAGGAGTTTAAGTATCTCGGGGTCTTGTTCACGAGTGAGGGAAGGATGGAGCGTGAGATTGACAGACGGATCGGTGCAGCGTCTGCAGTGATGCAGTCGCTGTACTGGTCAGTTGTGGTAAAGAAGGAGCTGAGCCGAGAGGCGAAGCTCTCGATTTACCGGTCACTCTACGTTCCTACCCTCACCTATGGTCATGAGCTTTGGGTCATGACCGAAAGGACAAGATCCCGGATACAAGCGGTTGAAATGAGTTTCCTCCGTCGGGTGGCTGGGCGCACCCTTAGGGATAGGGTGAGGAGCTCAGTCACCAGGGAGGAGCTCGGAGTAGAGCCGCTGCTCCTCCGCGTCGAGAGGGGCCAGCTGAGGTGGCTTGGGCATCTGTTTCGGATGCCTCCTGGACGCCTCCCTGGGGAGGTGTTCCGGGCATGTCACACCGGGAGGAGACCTCGGGGAAGACCCAGGACACGCTGGAGAGACTATGTCTCTCGGCTGGCCTGGGAACGCCTCGGGATCCCCCCTGAAGAGCTGGAGGAGGAGTCTGGGGAGAGGGAAGTCTGGGCATCCCTGCTTAGACTGTTACCCCCGCGACCCGGCCCCGGATAAGCGGAAGAGAATGGATGGATGGATTTTTTTTTTTTCTTCAAAATTTATTTATAATGGGTGAAACTTCAAATGTCTGTAGCAGCAAAACTATCGCTTCAATTCATACCAAATTGGGTTTATAGATTTCCAGTGATCCAGAATAGATCTGATTATGTGTTGGCAAAAGTTGGTCAAAGTTAAAATTTTTTTATGAATTTTTGAAATCTTTTTTTTTTTCCCCCCATTTACTTACAATGGGCAACATTTCAAATGTCTAGCAGCAAAACTATGGGTTGAATTCATACCAAATTGGGATCATAGTTTGCCAGTGACCCAGAATAGATGTAATGACATTTTGGAAAAAGTTGGTCAAAGTTCAAAATTTTTATGAATTAAAAAAATTTTTTTTTGCCCATTTACTTATAATGGGCAAAATTTCACATGTCTGTAGCAGCAAAGTTATTGGTTGAATTCAGAGCAAATTGGGTTTATAGATTGCCAGTCACCCAGAATAGATGTCAAAACATTTTGGGAAAACTTGGTCAAAGTTCCAATTTTTTATGAATTTTCACTTTTTTTTTTTTTTTTTTTTTCCTTCAAAATTTACTTATAATGGGTGAAATTTCAAATGTCTGTAGCAGCAAAACTATTGGTTGAATTCATACCAAACTGGGTTTATAGATTGCCCGTGACCCAGAATAGATGTGATTACATTTTGGAAAAAGTTGGTCAAAGTAAAAAAAATTTATGAATTTTTAAAATCTGTTTTCTCCCATTTACTTATAATAGGTGAAATTTCAAATGTCAATAAAAAACATCAATTTGTTAATTAGGTGACTTGATTGTTATTTCATAACTGTAACCTAAATTGTCATCACTATTAGAATGTGACTATTATCTGTTGCCGATTGTTGTTTGTTATGTATGACAAAATGATAAATAACTAATAAAAAAGTGTCAAAAAACCTAAAAAAACAAAACATCAATTTAGTTTCAATTTACTTCAAACTTGGGACATACATAGAGACAATTATGCTGACATACACACTCAGATATGGTGACATCAGCACACACATAGACATGATGTTACGGTCCGGCTTGAAGACCGTAACCAAAAGAAAAGTAGCAAGTGGGGTTGGTGCAAAAAGCGCTTATTTTATTTACAAGTGCATGTTAGAATATAATAATAATCTAAGAGTCCATGTTGAAGCCCATGGTGCAGGAGCAGCTGAAGCCATTCAGATGGAGTGCAGGCATAGGTCTGGCGTGAGTGAGAGAGAGAGAGAGAGCGAGCGAGCGATGATTGACAGGGATGGGCTATAAAGATGAGCATGACAGCGGGCCCAGGTGCATTTGCTGAGGACCAGGACAACCCCGCCTTGATCATATCCTGTAAAGCAGTGGTTTCCAACCTTTTTTGGCTCGTGACCCCATTTTAACATCACAAATTTCTGGCAACCCCAGACATTCAAAACGGAGACCTTTTTTTTTTTGTTGTTGCTAAAATTAATTTGTTTTTGATCATGTAATAGTTTGCTATACTATGTTACAAATAAACATTAATTTTAGACAACATTTAGTCTATATAATGAATATTATTATCAACAGAGGCAGAAAAGCCAGGTGTAGATTACTGCACAAAGTGAGAATTTTATTTTCCCTGGTCAGGATTAGGGGTGTGTATTGGCAAGAATCAGGCGATATGATACAAATCACAATACTAGGATAATGATACGATATACTGATTATTTCCTTGAAAAATTGAATTACACCAGAAATATGCACAAATACTAAACACATTTTTTTTTGATCACAACAGGATCTAATGCTATATCACAACATTTTCCTGTGTTAAAACTTAAATAATGTTTTACAGATGTTACAGTTTAAGATCCGGTTAAAATAATTTCTTTCTTTTTTTTTTTTTGTATTGTACTTTTGGCGATGCACAATGAAGATAAATAAAAAAAATTTATAAAAAAAAAAGATCCTGTTTAAATGTTCATATTCTATTAGTTCATAACTAACATCATAACATTATTTTTGTGCAATCCCAACAAAGGAACTAACATTATTTAATAAAAGAGTGTTAAAAAATAAATAAATGAATAAATAAATAAATAAATATATACATATGTATATATATATATATATATATATATATATATATATATATATATATATAAACAAAAGAAAAGCAAAAATGAACCTCCACAATATCTGAATTTGAATAAATACCTAAAAATATCAATACAGTGCTTTGTGATATCAATACAGTATTGCGAAATGAAATATCGCAGTATATTGCAGAACCAATATTCTTTTACACCCCTAGTCAGGATATGTACAGTCAGTCCAGCTTGGATTTACAAGGCTGACAATTAATACTGAACAAACAAGAACTCAAACTATGAATTAGGAAAGAGCTGCAGCATCTGAAACTGACCACAATGAACATTTGACAGATAAACAGAACCACAGTGCTGCAGTTTCAGCTTCACAGTTTGTCATGTCTTTTATGTATTGGGATTGTCTTTCTCAACTCACCATATATTTTTTGTTTGTATGTTTTTTTTTTTTTTGTTTTTTTTTTTGTTTTGTTTTTTTTAAAAATCAATTACTAGAAATTTTAGGTGACCCCATTTGAATTCCAGGCGACCCCACGTGGGGTCCTGACCCCAAGGTTGAAAAACACTGCTGTAAAGGAAGAAACAAAAAAGACCAACACACACCTAGTGGTGTGGAGGGGTCGTCACAATGATGACATCAGTTGGATCGATGCCAAAGTAAACTACAATACATGCGAGGGGCGGGGTTTGTTGTACCTGGCACCACTTGTCTTGTTTTGTCGTGTTAAAAAAAAAATCACTCTCTAATCAAGTAGAATATCATCTGTGAGAGTCAGTTTCATGGGAAATGAGATGTACACGACAATCAGTTAGTGAGCAGGCGGAAACTGTACAAGTCTAGTACAGTGGGGAAATAATGTCATGCGACTGCACTGAAACTATAACTAGAGAATGAATTCATTAAAGTGAACTGCATTCTTGAATCATGCAAATGTACATTTCCTCCGCTTGTTGAAATGCAAAACAGGCTGTGCACATTTTTTCCTCTTTATAATGGAGGTAGCAGCCCTGAACATCTGCACACCTGACAACAGTAACAAATATGGTCCTTGAAATTCCAATAGGCTCTGCAGATGTCAAATAACTGTAGATGAACAACACACATGACAGTATGGGCTGGGTTTAGTCCTGGCTGACATTTCTGTCTTTCTGTCTGACCTTGGCAAACACAGCAAGTCACTTTATCCCCTTAAAAAAAAGACACATTTATTAAAGTAAATGCAGACTCTGGCTGCAATTACAGTATGCAAATATATTAAAACACAAAACAAATCACTTTAGTGTGAATACTTAGAAAACTGCATTTGATGAAAGAAGACGTCATTATTAACCCATAAAAACCCAAACAACCACTGGTAATCAAACACGTACTGATTTGAATGGTTAATATCTGCTGATCCACTAATCCTATACTCAAAACGCGTACAGAGGATCCATTATTCATTCACTCTCACATTCCCCCTCTGGTGCAAGGTTATAATAGTTTTGGATTTTTCATTATAGTTTAGTTTTATTTGGTTTTGACTTTTTTTCTCTAATTCAGTTAGTTTTGATTTGGTTTTAGAGCAGGTTGGCAAGTTTTTATTAGTTTTAATTAGTGCTGGGCAGCGATTAAAATTTTTAATCGCGATTAATCGCATAGTTGTTGGGGGGGGGGCATCAACAGCGTGTATTGCCTTTCAGTGATATTTCAGACTGGAAGTACTCCGGTGATAAAAATCAATGCGCATGTCAGTTCTTCCAAACAACTGTGTCCTTCTCAACCCCACTATATGAAGACATTTAAAATGAAAATGTCCATGGAAAAAAACACTACTTTTACACATGTTTATGTTCCCACCAGTGTGTTTACAGTTGTGAGTGATTGACAGGAGTCTTAAGCCCACTAATAAGTACTAATACTAATAAGCCTAATAATATGGGATGTTCAGTTGTTCAAAGCAAGCAAAAGGGGCCCTGAAGTGGTCAGAATAAGTTGCACTAACGTATGTTTTGTCCTTTGGTTGTTACTGTAGTCAGTTCGGACATAAGAAGGAACTAACAGACACGTTTCTTTCACTCTGTTTGTATGGCCCCAAAAACGTTTGCCTGTGAGTATTTTATGTTCAGTTGTTGTAAGAATGAATAGTATCAAATATCTCTGATGTGAACCTTTGTTGCTGGATAAAAAGACGTGTAAATCTTAAATTAAGCTGTAAATGCTAATCGTTAGCGTGTCTATGGATTTTCCCATTCAAGTTAGCATCGAGATAAAAGGACTGCTAATACAACATTCACATCGTAAATAAGTAAAGGTTAGTTCAAAGACTGGCATATTATACCTAAACACAACCAATGAATTTACATAAACTTAACATGAGCCTGCGTAAAGAATTAGCAACCCATCTGCGACTGCTAGCATAAACGAATTAGCTTAAACATGTTAATAACACACTGTAATAAACACATCCAAAATAACGTCATAAACATGTTTCTAATGGCACGTTTGCATGTGAAATTATTTAGCGAACAACAGAATGATTGATACATACAGGCGTTGAACTGCAGGAGTTACACAAAGTTTGATTCAGTATTACTCGAAAAGTTCGCTCTTTTCTCCTCTCAGCCCGGCGTGTGGACCGCCAAAATAAAAACATGAGTTTCAAAATAAGAGTCCCTATGTATAAATCAACTAAGACTTGCTTGAAAGGCAGAACAATAATAAAACGGCGTTAACGTGAGATAAAAAAATTGTCAGCGTTATTTAACGCGGTAACAACGCGTTAACTTGCCCAGCCCTAGTTTTATTTTTTTTCTGTAAAACATCATTTAAGTTCGAACACAGGAACATTTCGTGATATAGCATTAGATCCTGTTCCGATCAAATAAAAATGTTTTTAGTATTTGTGCATATTTTGGGTGTAATTCAAATCTTCCAGGACATAATCTTTTAAAAAAGAATCAAAACCAATAAAAAAATTGCCTTTTTTAACAGTATCGTGATATATCGTATTGTGATCCTAGTATTGTGATTTGTACCGTATCATCAGATTCTTGTTAGTACACATCCCTACTGATAAATATGTGAGAAAATACCATTGATACCTGCGGCATCAAGTAACCCGCAGAGACACATGAAAACCAAAGTGTTCACATCCTTTCAACAAAGCTGTGCGGTGCTGTGTTTTCTTAGACATAAAAAAAATAAAATAAAATGCTGAATCAAATTCCTGGAAAGGAGATTGCTGCTTGCTTTTCTAAAGTGGTTTGAGCGCAGGATGCAGTCGATTATTCTGGAGTGCACGTCATTTGTCATGCTTACCTTTGGTTTAAGTGACTGAAACTGCATCCGTTATGAGTTCTCCCGTTGAGACGACACGAAACCAAAGTGTGTGAACAAACTGCTTATGGCTTTTGTTTAAAATCCCTGCTGCTTTAATTATAAGTGTGAACCTTAAGAAACCAAACTCCCTCTTTTATCACACCACTACACTCAGGCTTATGTGATGTATGAGGTTTAAAGTGATGCTTTTCATCCATCTGAACAGTAGACTAATGGGTTGTCTGTCTTTATTGGCCAAACATGCATCACTCAACAGTTCACGAAGGGCATGCAAAATGATGTGCAACCATCTTTTAATCTGTGTATACAAAATACTGTACATGTTTAGAAGTAGATTAACCCATTCATGCATGAATTATGAGAACCTTAATCAAGATTTTTTTTTTCTGAGTGTTTTTATTCCTCTTTACTTTAAAAATAAAACCAAAGTGATTGAAATTTTTTCATGAACCTATTTTTCATGGAGTTGCAAACGTGTCCACTCAGTTGGACACCATGCGTTTAATTATTATTATTTTTTTTTTTAATTTCAACTTTATTTGTCATTTTTCAATATCAACAACATTGACATCATTATAGCATTTCTTACAAAAATTGTGAACGTGGCATCCCCACAAATACATCCGCATAAACCAGGGGTGTCAAACATGCGGCCCAGGGGCCAAATGCGGCCCGCTAAAAGTTCCAATCCGGCCCGTGGGATGAATTTGCGAAGTGCAAAAATTCCACAGTCAAGGCTGTGGAACTCATTTTAGTTCAGGTTCCACATACAGACCAATATAATAATATACAGTAAAATAATAATAACATTATAACTTACAAAAAATAATGACTCCATGTTCACTTCTCTGTTTGATGTGAAAAAAATATTACAGTATGCATAATAATGACAGTAATAATGACAACTTCAAATTTTTGTCTGTGTTTTAGTGCAAAAAATAACATAAAGTTATGAAAATATTGACATTTACAAACTATCCTGTAACAATAAAATGTGAATAACCTGAACAAATATGAACAATGTGAAATGTCTAGGGAGAAGTGTTGTGTTTTTGTAGATCTGATCCATAATGCACATATATAAATGATAAATTGAGTCAAAATATTGATAAAATTACACTCATTTTTCTTAATGAATTTCAGTTTTTTCAGGCTATTTACATCTTTTTTGTTTGGATAGTTTATAAAAGTAAGTATTTTCATATTTAATAGGGTTTTTTACACTAAAACAAAGAAAAAAATGCGGAGTTGTGATTATTTATGCTATTCTGCTATTGTTTTATTGGTCTGGCCCACTTGAGATCAAATCAAGCTGAATGTGGCCCCTGAAGGAAAAGGAGTTTGAGACCACTGACATAAACACTAGGGATGTAACGATATGAAAATTTCATATCACGGTTATTGTGACCAAAATTATCACGGTTATCAATATTATCGCGGTATTTATACTTATACACACACTGAAATAATGTAACCAAGTTGTATTTTGAAGGAAAAAAAAAAAAAAAAACAGAAAAAAACAAATAAAATAATAGGTACAATGTACTTTTTGTTGGCAAAAACATTCAAATATTAACATGTAAGCATCAAACATACAAATGTGCATTAAAGATGACACCTTATGGCCAATGTTTGACCATTTTCCAGATCAAGTTTGAGTTGTTTTAGTTTCTTTTTCATAGATAGATAGATAGATTCTGCTTGTCCAGGAAATGTGCAGTACCATGAGTTTTCAAAGTGCGGTAATCAAACACGATTATCATGATAATTAGAATTTAAACGGTAATACTAACCATCAGGAATTTTACCGCGGTTTATCGTTTTAGCGTCACATCCCTAATAAACACACACATATCAAATAGGCAAACGGAACAAAAAAAGAAGTATACACGAGTATGTGTGAAATTTTTGAAGCAAAGAAAGATGCATTTACTGACATGCTGTGTGAAAACTGTGAAATAAACACATTTTTAATGTTGCTAATCGGACGTTGTCTCACATTTTAACATGTTATAATACTAGTTACTACTTAATCAGATAATATGAAAAAAATAACTTTTTGTTTAAAAAAAAAAAGTTTAATTACAGTCTAATAACAATTATCAGTTGTGACTGTAAATGATATCATTCATTTGATATGAGAATTTAATTGTGAGTGAAACGTAAAGGCTTAGATCTATTTTTTGTGGTGACTTTAAATGATTTACCCTCCACATTTAAGCTTTCTGAAGTGATTCATCACCATTTGTTATCATATTATCTTCTGTATTTTGTATTTTTCAATGACAATCTGATGTTTTCCTATATTTAATTTTACTAGTCATGTATTTATCCATAAAATCTCAGAACCAATCCAAAGCTTATTATACCAAAACAGAGAACAGTGACTTTTTCAGTAAAATATATAATCAACTGAACATGAAAACAGCATCTCATCCACTGTTATTGATCCAACTCCATGGGTTTTACTGGTGAATCAATGCTGTAGTAAATGGCGTTTCCACGTTCACTATGGAGCCTCTGAACGTCCAAATGGGTCATATCTGATGACCAGGAAAAGATTTGACCTGAATTATTTACATGCATTGATAGGATTAATGGTTAAAAAGGTATTAAACATTTAAGATCAGGAGATGCTTTTTGTGGACAGCGGTTGTATGGGTTTTTGTGATCATCAGTGTCAGAAATTGATGATAAAAAGGTGGTAAAAAAAAAAAATTATAATAATAATATTTCCTTTTCGGGCAAGTAAATGAAACTATTGTGCTGTTCTTCTGTTTAGCCCTATAACACCAAATGTATCATATTTGATACATAACTTTTGAAGCCCTCTACATGATCAATATGATATTTTTTTCTTGAAAAACCTGATGTATACAATTAGATACATGCATTACACAGACAGTCCACCGGGGGGAGCAATTTGTTCACAACAGGTCTTTCCAGTGACACTACTAGACTGTCAATAATCAGGAAGAACTTTGACAGTTTTGAAAAGGAATTACCAATTTGTTCGACAGGTTTGTGTTATGTATTTTTGTGTTCAAAAATAATAATATTTGAGCATTGAGACCTGATGTAGCAAATATGATACAAAATTGAAACTCATACATGGAAACTGATATTTGAAAAAAAAAAAAGGGGGTTGTTCAGAAGGACCAATAAAGGCTCGAGTTTCAAAGAACTGGAATTTTCTGTCAATGATTTAATGGTTCAGGCTTTACAGGGTTAAGATTGTCTTGACTGTTGATTTTTGTATTATTTATGTTTTACCTGTTCACATATATGTTAAATTTCATTGAATGTTCAGAACAAATCACTAAATCAAATGAAATATTTACATTATTTGCAGGGTTTAATGATTTGTCACAATTCTACAAAACTTAACTTGTCAGTTTACATGTTATTATTTTGATTACCCTTAACCCTGTAAAGCCTGAACCATTAAATCACTGACAGAAAATTCCAGTTCTTTGAAACTGGAGCCTTTATTGGTCCTTCTGAACAACCCCATTTTTTTTTTCCAAATATCAATTTCCATGTATAAATTTCAATTTTGTATCATATTTGATACACCGGGTCCCAATGCTCAAATATTATTGTCTTTGAACAAACAAAAACATAATATAACACAAACATGTCTAACAAATTGGTAATTTCTTTTCTAAATTGCCAAAGTTCTGCCTCCTTCCTCATTAATGACAGTCTTGTAGTGTCACTGGAAAGTATGGTGGCCCAGAGGTGCAACAGCCCAAAAAATTATCCACTATAAGAAAAAAAAGAGAACAGCCCAAAACTTATCCACCATAAAAAAAGAGAGAACAGCCCAAAAAATTAACCACTATTTTTTAAATAACTTTATTTTTAGCACACAGACCTCCACTTCCCGTGGGTTACTTCATTAGCATTAGCCACATTAGCTGAAGGCCTTAAAATTTTCAGCCTATGCTTTTTATTTTTTCTGGTGGCCTTGACTTTAAAGCAAGAGACCTTTTGGGTAAACAGCGCCCCCCTAATTGAAAAGATGGATGATGTTTTGTTTTTCTTATAGTGGATAATTTTTTGGGCTGTTCTCTTTTTTTTCTTATCATGGATAATTTTTTTGGGCTGTTCTCTTTTTTTCTTATAATGGATAATTTTTTGGGCTGCTCTCTTTTTTCTTATAATGGACAATTTTTTGGGCTGTTCTCTTTTTTTCTTGTAGTGGATAATTTTTTGGGCTGTTCTCTTTTTTTTCTTTTAGTGGATAATGTTTTGGGCTGTTCTCTTTTTTTCTTGTAGTGGATAATTTTTTGGGCTGTTCTCTTTTTTTTTCTTATAATGGAAAATTATTTGGGCTGTTCTCTTTTTTTCTTGTAGTGGATCATTTTTTGGACTGTTCTCTTTTTTTTCTTATGGTGGATAATTTTTTGGGCTGTTCTCTTTTTTTCTTACAGTAGATAATTTTTTGGGCTGTTCTCTTTTTTTTCTTATAGTGGATAATTTTTTGGCTGTTCTCTTTTTTTTCTTACAGTAGATAATTTTTTGGGCTGTTCTCTTTTTTTTCTTATAGTGGATAATTTTTTGGCTGTTCTCTTTTTTTTTTCTTGTAGTGGATAATTTTTTGGGCTGTTCCCTTTTTTTTCTTATGATGGAAATTTTTTTGGGCTGTTGCACCTCTGGGCCACCATAGGAAAGGCCTCTGGTGAACGAATTCCTCCCCCCTGGTGGATTATCCATGTATTGCATGTATAATTGTATACATCAAGTTTTTCAAGAAAAAAAATCACACTGATCATGTAGAGGGCTTCAAAACTCTAATTAAATAAAATTAAATATGATACGTTTGGCGTTATAGGGTTAAATCTTGAGACCTTATCCAGTACATTCTGCACATAGTCGAGCTGTAACTCCCTTCGGCTCTGTCACCATGATTGTGTTTAAAATATGCCATTTTGCATTAAAAAAAAAAGATGTTGAGAAGGAAACAAAACAAAAACCAAATCTTTCAGTGAATAAAAACCTATCGCGCTCGGTGCTTTTCCGTTACCTGAGGATACAGGAAACTTCAAAGATCTGTCAGAGACGAAGCAAAGGTGTGAAAAAAAAAACATTTTCCCCCCCTAAAAGTAATATCCACCCTCCTTTTCTGCTGGTGTTATTTCTAGGGATGAAGGCAGAGCTGAATGCGGAATCTTTTTCCATGATTTCTCCGTGGTTATGATTAGAGAAGTGATCAATAAACAGTCTGAAAAGCCTCCCGCACCACTGTGGTAACAATGTGACTACAAAAGAAAAGAGAAAGGTTTACCTGGGGCAATCTACCGCTGCACTAAGACGAGGTTTTTTTCGCCTTTGTGTTTCCTGCTAATCCTGGCCTTCCAGTCGCCAGAATAATTAGGATGTTGCATGCATATTATAGCACAAATCCATCAAAGACCTCTGCTCCGTATGTGTGCATTTGCATTATGTGCTGTGCATTGTGTTTTTAAATTATGGGCCACAGAGTGAATTATAGCCAAAGTGAAATGAGTGATAAATGTTCAAGGAATCCATTTGCAGAAGCCTGTACTTTCCCATAATCACAACTTTATTGAATCCACTGTGAGCCATCAACACAGTTCTTTGCTGAGCCTTAAAAGCAAATAAATATGCAAACACAGCATATCCAGAAAAAAAAAACCCTTTACATGCCATTAAATATTTAGATACTCTGCATAAAATAGTTATAGACTATATAAACAATGGACACACACACACATATGTCCATGAACACTGGGTTATATTTTCTCCTTTCCTCATCCAGTGCATTCAATTCTCTGTCTTTTACTGATATAAACTATAATGGCTCTGAAAACGCCCACCTGCCCGCTCTCTTCATCTTCATCTTCACTTGTGCCGTTTCGTTTCTCGACAAACCGACGTCGTCATCATCATTATTAATGCGCCAAGGTTACAGGAGCCTGTGACAGACTTCAAACCACCTGGAATCAAAGGAAAACTACAGCGCTGTCATGATTATCACAATGTGACAATGTACAGTATTAGCTCCCTTTAAAGATCCAATTCCCTTTTAAAACCCCGACGCTAAACACATAATATATTGACAAATTTAATATTAATTTGTTATTTTAATGTTGGAGTAGTTCTTTTTTTTTTTTTTTTTTCAGATACATGTCCAACTGTCATGGCAAAAAAAAAAAAAAAAAAAATCTTAACCCATAAAGACCCAATGCTGCTTTTGTGGCAGTTCTCAAATGATTTTTTCTCTAGTTTTAACTTTTCTTATGTAAAAGTTAGTGTTTTAAGATTTATCACCATTTATTCCAGTGTATTCCAACCGTGGGGTCGACACAAATTCAAATGGGTTCGCCTGAAATCTTTAGTAATTGATAAAAAAAAAATAATAATAAAAATATTTTTTAATGATTCAATATATAATTTATTATAATTAAAACAACACACACTTTTCCTAATAAAAATCTATTTCAAATAAAATGCAGGATATAATTTCTTAGAGGGCATATCTTGATTGGTTGATTGACCCGATCATGTGACCACGTACGTTACAACGCTTAAACCTGCCCGGACACAGTCGCAGTCAGAAAACCGGACTGAACAGAGAATGGAAAGATTTCTTTGCCAGCCTGGCCCCACTTAAATTTAGCAAAAAAACCTTGAGTTACGCAAAAAAAAGAATCTTAAATTAAGCAAAAAAAATCTTGAATAAAGCAAAAAAATCTTGGATTAAGCAAAAAAAAAAAAATCTTGAATTAAGAAAAAAAAAATCTTGAATTAAGCAAAAAAAGAATCTTGAATTGAGCAAAAAAAATCTTGAATTACGCAAAAAAAAAATCTTGAATTACGCAAAAAAGAATCTCGAAGAATCTTGAATTAAGCAAAAAAATCTTGAATTAAGAAAAAAAACTAGTGAATTAAGCAAAAAATAATCTTGAATTAAGCAAAAAAATCTTGAATTACGCAAATAAAGAATCTTGAATTAAGCCAAAAAATCTTGAATTAAGCAAAAAAAAATCTTGAATTAAGCAAAAAAACTCATTAACTTAGCAATAAAAAAAAAATCTTGAATTAAGCAAAAACAAAAAAAATCATTAACTTAGCAAAAAAAAAAAAAAATCTTGAATTACGCAAAAGAAAAATCTGCCAATGGAACAAGTGAAAATCATCTTGGTAATATTTGTTGAAATAAGATTTTCCAGATCTATTATCTTAAAATCAGTTCTTATGTCTCACTGAAAAGGTCCTCTTTAGGTGATTTTGTCTTATTTTAAGTGTAATGAGATATTTTGACTAGAAAGGAGAAAAACACACTTGGTAAGATTTGGATTTTTTGCAGTGTGGTGTTAATGAGCTACAGCTACTGCTTTTAAATGTGGCTTTGAGCGGCTCCAGTTCTTTGCATGAGGCAGTTGCTCATATTTAATCTGCAGCGGTTTCTTATATTTTCATGAAGCATTCCAAACATGCTCTTCTCTTAAGTGCGGCGGTTAATCCCAACATTAAAATGTATTTTCTAACATGCTTCCCCCCTCCCTCCTTCTTTGATTGACCTACTTTTCGGAATGCTAATAAGTCAGCAAGGAGACGTTTGTGTAGTCCTGTCGGATTTACTCACCGTGGGCCTACATCACACTCCTGTCAGCCTCTTTATTGCTGATGAAGTCTCTTTTTTTTCAGGGTGCACAGAGGGAGAGGAAGTCGAATCGTGCTGCAGCAGCCATCTACCCTCTCTGGAAATAGCAAAAACAGAAATTTCCCGCTATGTTTTGAAGAAAAATAAGCAAAAAAAAAAAGCTCCTTGGCAGTAGGGGTGTGTATAGGCAAGAATCTGATGATACGATACAAATCACAATACTAGGATCACAATACGATATATCACGATATATCATGATACTGTTAAAAAGGCAATTTTTTGTTTTTCTTTTTTTTTTTTAATGACTATTTCCTTGAAGACTTCAATTACACCAGAAATATGCACAAATACTAAACACACTTTTATTTGAACAGAACAGGATATAATGCTATACCACAAAATGTTACTGTGTTCAAACTAGGGATGTAACGATTACCGGTATAACGATAAACTGCGGTAAAATTGCAGACAGTTAGTATTAGAGCCCGACTGATTAATCGGGCCAATTATAGCGTATCACCAATTAATCAACATCGGCCAATATGTAGCCGATGTAGCTGATATATTAAGTTTTTTTTTTTTGCTGCGCGGAGATTCTGTCGCTCGCTGCTCCTGTGTGTGTGTGTGTGTGTGTGTGTGTGTGCTGCCCAGAGAATAAGAGGAACTTTAAAGCGAGTTCGTTTCACTTTCACTCCTGCTCGGACAATGACGCTATCCCCCCCCGCTCGCATGCTCTGACAAGGATGGACTGCTGGCGGTGAAAATCACTGACCAGTACCATGCGCTCTGACGAGGATGGACCACTAATCCCCCCCCCCCCCCCCCCCCCCCCCTTATGAAGTATTCACCCCCCCACACACACCCATGTCCGTGCACTTCCTGTCTCCCTCACAGTTTCATTCTGCCAACAGGCCTGGGTGTTAATAGTGTAGGGGAGACTGGGGACAGTTGTAACACAGGTCAGTTGTAACTCTTGCAGTTGCTCCAATCAGGAACAACTTAGGACTCACCTAATTCACTCTGCACATGCTCAGTTTAGTCCTTAGTCCACATAAGAAGTTGTAGTGCCGTGAGGCAGACACATCAAAATTTATGAGTGAAAACGTAATTTTGTGGTCAGTCATATTTTGTGCTCTAATTATTTTTGTGATTGCATAGTTTGCATTTGAAAGATGTGTAAATTATATATGTGAGATAAACAAAGATTTATGCAACTGTTTATCCACCTGTCCACAATTATCTAATATAAGATTATTATATCCTGTGTAGATCAGTGTTCTTTTTTCATATATCGGCCAATAATGAACAACAAATTATCTTTAACCAACTATAAGCAAAAACCTTGTTTGGTAAGAACAAAGTCACCAGAAGCAATTATGGCCTTAAAGGAGGAATTAATAAATTATGACTGGCATGAAGTTTATGTAGATGATGTTAATGAATCATATAATGCTTTCCTAGACATATTTCTGACATTGTACAATAGACATTGTCCTGTGAAAGAATATAGACAAGATCTTAAAAAGAATAAGAAACCATGGTTAACTAAGGGATTGGAAAGGGCTTGTAAGAAGAAAAACAGTCTTTATAGGGAATTCCTGAAGCACAGAACGAAAGAAAAAGAGAATAAATATAAAAGATACAAAAATAGATTGACAGCAATTATAAGAACACATAAAAAAGCCTATTATGATAAGTTGTTAGAAATACACAAAAATGATATTAAAGGTACTTGGAAAGTGTTAAATGATATGATTAAAAAAAGTAATAAAAAGAATTTTGCTACATATGTTGTTAAAACTGGTGACACTGGTGGAAAATACAGAGGACATCGTGAATATATTTAATGATTTTTTTGTTAATGTCGGTCCTAATTTGGCAAAAGATATTACCAAGTGGGAAAAGGATGATAAAACCTTTAATTTTGCTATTGAAAACAATAATTCAATGTTTCTTGGTGGAGTTTGTGAAAGTGAAGTGTTGGAAGTGGTCAGGAAATCTAAAAATAAAAAATCTACTGATAGAAATTCCATTGATATGTCACTCATAAAACAAGTGATAAACAGTATCCTTCAACCATTCACGTATATATGTAACAAATCATTTCAAACAGGTACTTTTCCAGAAAATATGAAAATAGCTAAAGTGATTCCGATTTATAAAAATGGTGATAAGCACATGGTGTCAAATTATAGACCGGTGTCACTGTTACCACAGTTTTCTAAAATTCTTGAGAAACTGTTTGTAAAGAGGTTAGATGACTACATAGACAAATATAGGATATTAAATGATCATCAGTATGGATTTAGGAAAAACCGATCAACATCTTTAGCAGTAATGGAATTTGCAGAAAATATAGCAACAGCGGTGGATCAGAAACAACATACTGTTGGTGTTTTTATTGATTTAAGGAAAGCATTTGACACAATTGATCACTCAATATTACTCCGGAAATGTGATATGTATGGTATAAGAGGTGTGACGCAAAACTGGTTAAAAAGTTATTTACAAAATAGGTCTCAGTATGTATCAATTGGAAATACAAATTTACAACTTAGAAACGTAACATGTGGGGTCCCACAAGGTTCAGTTCTGGGACCCAAGTTATTTATACTTTATCTAAATGATATCTTTATGGCATCTAGTAAGTTAAAATTTACAATATTTGCAGATGATACTAATTTGCTTTATTCGGGAGTAAATATGAAACAAATATTAGAAACTGTGGAAAAGGAATTGAGCAAGTTAAAAAAATGGTTTGATGTAAATAAGTTATCACTTAATGAAGATAAAACAAAATTTATGGTTTTTGGTGGTGCTAGGGGAAGTGATGATATAAAACTGAAAATTAATGAAATTGAAATTGAAAGGGTGTATGAAACAAAATTTTTGGGAGTGATTATTGACCATAAACTCTGTTGGAAACCACAAATAGAATATATCAAACGCAAAATGTCCAAAGCTGTTGCGATTCTTTATAAAACTCGAGACTTGTTAAGCAAAAAATGTTTGCATATGTTGTATTGTTCACTTGTAATGCCATATATGTCATATTGTGTGGAAATATGGGGCAATGTGTATAAGACTAATTTAGACCCAATAATTAAACTCCAAAAAAAAGCTATTAGAGTCATAAACAAAGCTGGTTATCTCCAATCAAGTAATCCACTTTTTGTAGAATCTGGTTTGCTAAAATTTCTTGACATTGTATATTTAAAAACAATGGAATTTATGTTTCACGTTAAAAGTAAAAACCTTCCTTTTTGTATTCAGAAAATCTTTAAGTTAAGAGAAGGACATTATAATTTAAGAGGGATGTTTGTGTTTGAAAAGTGTAAAGTAAGAACAAACGTTAAATATCGCAGTGTTTCAGTTATTGGTGTCAAGCTATGGAACGAATTGAAGGATGAAGTGAAATTGTGTAGCTCACTGTTGAGTTTCAAAAAGAATTTAATTGGTCAAATTATGAAGGGCTATGAGAGTAATATGTTTACAAAATAACTTATTACACTGAATGTAGTATAATTTAAGTTTAAGTATTTATCTGTTGCAACTTAAGGTGTGGACATGGACTAAGGGTGTAAATAGGAGAAGCAGAAATAAGCCTCCGGCTTCAGCTTCTTCCTTTTTCAGTTACAAAATGTGTTAATTTTATGCTTGTTTGTTTCTTTTTTAATATGTAGGTGTTTTGTTTTGTTGTCTTTTTTATATGTGTGTGTTTTGTATCTTGTATTTAACTGAAATAAACATTCATTCATTCATTCATTCATTCATTCAATATATCGGTTATCGGCCAATATCGGATATCGGCCGATATATCGGATATCGGCTTTTTTTAGCCCCCAATATGGGTATCGGCATCGGCCCCAAAAATCCCATATTGGTCGGGCTCTAGTTAGTATTACCATTTAACTTCTAATTATCATGAGAACCATGTTTGATTGCCACACTTTTAGGGGAAAAAACGCCTATGGAAAGATCTGCTTTTATGCCAGACTGGACCCTTTGGCGGGCCGGATTTGGCCCCCGGGCCGCATGTTTGACACCTGTGAGTTAAGTAGTAGCCCCCCACCCCCGATCAATCCGAGCATGGAAAAAAAATCAGGTTGCACAGCTTTGACAGGGAAACCATGTACTTCAGCCATTTCCAAATGCCTAAAAATATCCCCGCCTATCACACTGCAGCTCATGTAGAGAGGCTTTGTGGGCGAGTGAGAATGAGCTAGTTAAACTTGGAGGAGCGCGGTCATCTGATTGTGCAGCCAGCTATTGTGGGCGAAGTTCACACTCATCTAAGTGGGGTGAAACCTGCTCAGAGGTTTGCTCTCTAACCGGCAGTGGGCCAAGAGCGGGATAATGAACTCCCGTAGCCAGGCCACGTTTCACATCACGTAGAAACGATACACTCCTATACATTAAAAGCTGCCATTTCACATGTCAAGAAACATGCATGAACTGACAGTACGGTAATGAATTAATGTACTTGATTATGAAGAAGTGACAAAACGATGTTCGGAGCCTCTAATGAGCCTATTTGCAACAGCATCTTTGAAATTTTTCTAGGAGTAGAAAATGTGTAACACAAATGCTAGGGTGAAAACCACATGGCAAGTACAGGCGGCGTGTTATCGGCGAGCTTCACACTGCGGCAGGTGGTACATTGTCAGCTGTGAATGTGTGAACAAAAGCACAATTATAACTTTCTCACATCACCTGCTCCAAATTTGCTCGGCTGATCCTCCGATTTAGCTCCAGCGCTGGACCAGGAGGGGAAATGACAGCTTGGAAAGGGTTTGCATGAAGAAGTGATTCGTTTAAAACCAGACTTTTTTTTTTTTTTTACCCCTAAAACAAGCTTATGTCGCTCAGATGTTGTTGGAAAAGGCCTGTGTTTTATTTGCTGTTGTTCACACACAGAAGAGTCAACAGTGAGGATATGAAACAAAACAAAGGGGAAATGTTCAGACAAATGCATTGATGTGGTGTTTCTTTTTTTTTTTTTTCGCCTTTAACCTGTCTTGTCCCAGCAGAACAGCAGAATGGTCATCTAGCTGCCTTTTTTTTTTAGTACACTGAACAAAAATATAAATGCCACACTTTTGTTTTTGCTCCCATTTTTCATGAGCTGAACTCAAAGATCTAAAACTTTTTCTGTGTACACACAAGGTTTATTTCTCTCAAATATTGTTCACAAATCTGTTTAAATTTGTGTTAGTGAACACTTCTCCTTTGCTGAGATAATCCATCCACCTCACAGGTGTGGCATATCAAGATGCTGATTAGACAGCAGGATTTTTGCACAGGTGTGCCTTAGGCTGGCCACAATAAAAGGCCACTCCAAAATGTGCAGTTTTATCACACAGCACAATACCACAGATGTCACAAGTTTTGAGGGAATATGAAATCGGCATGCTGACTTCGGGAATGTCCAGCAGAGCTTTTGCCTGTGAATTGAATGTTCATTTCTCTACCATAAGCCATCTCCAAAGCTGTTTCAGAGAATTCATGAAGAAGACTGCGTGCGGAAAATGGTGGTCACACCAAATACTGACTGGTTTTCTGACCCCCCTGGACCACCCAATACAGTAAAACTGCACATTTTAGAGTGGCCTTTTATTGTGGCCAGCCTAAGGCACACCTGTGCAATAATCCTGCTGTCTAATCAGCATCTTGATCTGCCACACCTGTGAGGTGGATGGATTATCTCAGCAAAGGACAAAGGAGAAGTGCTCACCAACACAGATTTAGACAAATTTATGAACAATATTTGAGAGAAATAGGCCTTTTGTGTTTGTAGAAAAAGTTTTAGATTGAGTTCAGCTCATGAAAAATGGGAGCAAAAACAAAAGTGTGGCATTTATATTTTTGTTCAGTGTAGTAATAGTAGTTAGTGATGTGACGTTCATGAACGAATCGAATCTTTTGAACGGAACATGAAATTTAAGTAATGAGTAATGAAAACTTGAGTGTATTAAATTTAGATGCTTGATTTGAATGGAATTGCTATTTTAAGTACAACACACTAAATGCCAAATTAATAGTGATGTGATGTTCATGAGCGAATCAAATCTTTTGAATGGCCCTTTGAAACGAATGATGGAAACCGAGTCTTTGTAAAGAGCCGTTCATTTTTTTTAAATTTTTTTTTTTTATATATACAGAGTAGAAGTGAGAGAACTCCTGATGTGGTATCATTTTGATATTTACAGTAGAGATATCAGGTATTTTGCAATGCTACTTGAAGTATTTTATTTGCACTACAGTTTTTTTTAGGTATTTAGGTACTGTAATTGCAGTGATTAATTACTGTTGTGTTTTGTGCAATTTTTTTCCATTTGTTTACTCACATTTATTGTTTTTGTTCTGAGAATTGCACTATGGTTCAGGTATTTAAGTAACTACAGGCATTAATCACTGTTGTGTTTTGTGCAGTTTTTTTTTTTTTGAGGAGAATAAAATGTTATTTCATAAGAACTTGTTGCCTTAAAAAATGTAAGTAATGAGTAACGAAAACTTGAGTTTATTAAATTTAAATGCTTGATTTGAATGGAATTGCTATTTTAAGTACAACACACTAAATGCCAAGTTAATAGTGATGTGATGTTCACGAGCGAATCGAATCTTTTGAACGGCTCTTTGAAATGAACGATGGGAACTGAGTCTTTGTAAAGAGCCGTTCATTTTTTTTTTTTTTTTTTTTTTTTTTTTAGGACGGAGTGTCCGATTGCCTGTCAGTTTACCAACATACTGTTCCTGTTCTGAGAATTGCACTACAGTTCAGGTATTTAAATAATTGCAGGCATTAATCACTGTTGTGTTTGTGCAGTTTTTTTCCATATGTTTCCACACATTTATTGTTCTTGTTTTGAGGAGAATAAAATGTTATTTCATCAGAAAATGTTTTATTTTCTTCTTCATTTTTAGGCTACAGACTAGTCCACATAATGTACCGTGATGTTTTTGGTCCAATTCCAGCATTTGCCTAATGTCACCTCTCATGTCATGGATTTAGCCCACACATTTGAACTAATTATTCTTTTTTACGGTAAGATAATATTTACTGCCGCGCCAATTAAACACCTTTAAAATGTAATGTCAATCATCACATGTAGACTATTTAGTCATTAAAACATTGGTGTTTTAAAATAATGCAGAAAACATAAAAGAGCCAGTCTTTTGAACGGCTCTTTTCAGTGAACGGCTCCCTTCAAAGAGCCAAAAGTCCCACCACTAACAGTAGTTATTCAGTCATTAATTACTTTAATCAGCAAACAAGTGCAACATACTGTAGTCTAAGTGGAAGCATGGCACAAAGTTAACTCAGTGTGACATATAAGCATAGATTATGTTTCTAAGTAGACATGTGGAAAGTTATATACAAGACAAACTAATCACAACAGGATAGCCGTTGCTCGGCCTATGGCTCTCACTCAGGGTGCAAGAACAAAAATACAAAAATAAACACAAAAAGGCCAATAAACATTGCCATACACATATTAAGTTAAAACCAATACTAATACAACAACCCTGCTGAACTCCTGCACATAAAAATAACAAATTTACAACAAAATGCCCGCTACCCACAATGCACTGCCACAATATCCATTGCTCCGTATACAATGTGACCGAAAGGGTTTAGGCTGAAGTTCAGACTTATTTTGCCGAACCCTAGTTACAATTAACACAATGTTTCTACATGAAAACAAACAAACAAAATAAATTGTCAATGTAATCATTGCTGAATATACACTACAAACAAAAAGTTAAGGATATTTTTTTTTGGTCATTTTTTTGGTCATTTTTGCCATTTGTAAATAAAACTTATGTCTGGTCATTAAAAAAATATGTTTCAATTCAATTCACACACAAAAAAATTAAGAATCCCAAGTGAAAAAAATAGCCCCAAAATTAAAAATATCCTTAACTTTCTGTTTGTAGTATATATATAAAAATATTTTTTACTGAACAATGAACGATTGAACAGTATGTATACATAATATTACATCAAAGTAGGCTAAAAAAAAAAAAAAGAAAATAGTCACATTTCACAAAATATTTCACATTTTTGAAATATAGATACAAATATAAGTAGAAAAAAAAATCATTGCTAAATATACAATAGAAGAGAACACATATTTAATTTAATTCTGGTAAATCACGTCCTTATCTCAACTACCAATACTGATCCTAGTCTTTTAAACAAGTATTTTCTTTAGTCAATCCTGAGCTTTATATTTTTGAATAAAAGTTCCTTTGTACATCTTTTTCAAAGTTTTAATTGTTTTACACTGTTTGAATCGATCTTCCAGGCCTTTCTGGAGGGAACAACAACAGCCCAAATAATACCAGTAACAAACCCACACAACAGCAGTTGTTCACATTATTTTCCCCTAAAATAAGCGTATGTTGCTCAGATGTTGTTGGAAAAGGCCTGTGTTTTAGTTACCGTCGTTCACAAACAGAAGAATCAACAGTGAGGATATGACACAAAACAAAGGGAAAATGTTCCAAAAAATGCATTTATGTGGTATTTCTTTTTTTTTTTTTTCACCTTTAACCTGTCTTTTCCAGCATCATAACAACAGATTGGTCATCTAGCTGCCTTTTTGTGGTAGTAGTAGTAGTAGTTTATTTAGTCGTTAATTACTGTAAACAACAAACAAAAACAACATATCCATTGTTCCGTATACAATGCGACCGAAAGGGTTTAGGCTGAAGTTTAGACTTATTTTGCTGAACCCTATTTACAGTTAACACAATGTTTCCACATGAAAACAAGCAAACAAACAAAATAAATTGTCAATGTAATCATTGCTAAATATACACTTACAAACAAAAAATTAAGGATATTTAATTTTTTTTGGGTTTTTTTTTTTTGTCATTTTTGCCATTTGTAAATAAAACTGTCTGATCATTAAAAAAATATGTTTCAATTAACTTCACACACACAAAAAGTAAAAAGCGCTGTGCAAGAATCCCAACTGGAAAAAAAAAAGCGCAAAAATTAAAAATATCCTTAACTTTAACAATGAACAATTGAACAGTATGTATACATAATATTACATTAAAGTAGGATTTAAAAAAATAGTCACATTTCACAAAATATTTTACATTTTCAATATATAGATACAAATATAAGTAGAAAAACAATCATTGCTAAATATAAATATACAATAGAAGAGAACACATATTTAATTTAATTCAGATAAATCACGTCCTTTTCTCAACTACCAATACTGATCCTAGTCTTTTAAACAAGTATTTTCTTTAGTCAATCCTGAGCTTTATATTTTTGAATAAAAGTTCCTTTGTACATCTTTTTCAAAGTTTTAATTGTTTTACACTGTTTGAATCGATCTTCCAGGCCTTTCTGGAGGGAACAACAACAGCCCAAATAATACCAGTAACAAACCCACACAACAGCAGTTGTTCACATTATTTTCCCCTAAAATAAGCGTATGTCGCTCAGATGTTGTTGGAAAAGGCCTGTGTTTTAGTTACTGTCGTTCACAAACAGAAGAATCAACAGTGAGGATATGACACAAAACAAAGGGAAAATGTTCAGACAGATGCATTTGTTTGGTGTTTCTTTTTAGGATCCACTGTTCAGAGGTCTGATCGGATCTGACTGTGATGTGACGGCTCTAATGTCAGGTGTTTGTTTGTGCACAGACACTGACAAATGTCCATGTTGTTCTATCAGTGTAGTGGAAAATACAAGCTGATACACTGAAGGACGGTAATACTGCACCGTCATGTCAAAGCCTCAGTGGGATATATACATATACATTTCCATAATTCCATAATTACCTTTCAGCGTGTTGTAATTCAAGTGGTCTGAGAGGACTGAAGGTTTCTGCAGCTTCTGTGAAAATCTGCTGAAAAATCACAGGATACCCACACTGCACAAAAGAAATAGATAAACTGACCCGAATTAGAAATATTTATTTTGAAATACCTTTTTTTATTTACTTATTGAAACTTAATCTTGTTCAGATTATTTGACTTGTTCCCAAAATTTTCATCTTTGGCTACCCCACTTAGCTAGATATTATAACTAATTATTAGCAATGTTTATAACAAAACAAGCTACACTGGGGGGGATGAGTATGGACACTGGAAAAAAATCTAAATCTTGTCAAGTGTATTTTTCTCATTTCTAGTCCAAATATCTCATCACACTTAAAATAAGACATAATCACCTAAAGAGTAACTTTTCAGTGAGATATAAGAACTGATTTTTAGACAATAGATCTGGAAAATCCTATTTCAAAAAATCTTACCAAGATAATTTTCGGTTGTTCCATAAGCAGATTTTTTGCGTAATTCAAGATTTTTTTTGCTTAATTTAAGTTTTTTTTTTTTTTTGCTTAATTCAAGATTTTTTTTTGTTTAATGCAAGATTTTTTTTTTTCATAATTCAAATTTTTTTTTGCTTAATTCAAGATTTTTTTTGCTTAATAAAAGAGTTTTTTGCTTAATTCAAGAATTTTTTTGTTTAATGCAAGATTTTTTTTGCTTCATTCAAGATTTTTTTTTTGCTTCATTCAAGATTTTTGTTTGCTTAATTCAAGAATTTTTTTTTGCTTAATTCAAGATTTTTTTTTTTTGCTTAATTCAAGATTTTTTTGCTTAATTCAAGATTTTTTTTTTTTGTTTTTTTTTTTTGCTTAATTCAAGATTTTTTTTACTCAGTTCGATTTTTTTTTTTGCTTAATCCAAGATTTTTTTTGCTTAATTCAAAATTGTTTTGCTTAATTCAAGATTTTTGTTGCTTAATTCAAGAATTTTATTTTATTTTATTTTTTTTGCTTAATTCAAGATTTTTTTGCTTAATTAAATTTTTTTTGTTTGTTTAGGTTAAGCAAAAAAATCTGGGGTCGTGACCCAAGGTTGAAAAACACTGACTTACTGGTTACTCACTCAATAAAATGGTTAAACCAAGGGTGTCCAACCCTGGTCCTCCAGGGCCGGTATCCTGCATGTTTTAGATGTTTCCCCCTTCCAGAGGGCTTCAAAACTCATGTATCAAATATGATACGTTCGGCGTTAAAGGGTTAAAGACATTTCCACATTGGCTTCAGTTCGGAGCTAAATTTCTTAATCCGAACACATATACAGACACATTCTGATGCCAGGTGTGAATGGACGCACGTGTATGTGTTCATATGTGATCACACAGCGTTAATTACCCTCAGATCAGAGCAGGGCCTCAGTTTTGTAATCTAACATACGCTCTGTTATCTTCTCCAGTACGTCGGTGTAGTACACGCCTCAAACTCACCTCACAGGTCAACACTTGAGCGTAACTTGGCTTCGTTCACAGGATAATCGGAGCACTCTGCATTTTGAATCATCAGTTGTAAGTCAATGAGCGGCAGAGTGGAGGGTCACAGCTCCTGTTCCCATTACCCAGGGAAAGGAAGTGTTTCAGTGCAAGGACTTGATGGAGCTGCCTCCTCCATCAGCACGGTGATTGAAACACCTCGCAACCGGTACCAGCCACAAGTAGCACTGAGCAATCACAGTAAATGACATGGAGTGTTGGCTTTTCCCTACACAAAAAGGAAAATCACATGAACAAAATGAAGTGAGTATTTGTCCAAATTTGTGTCTCACATTTGCCGTGACTGCATGAAAGTCAGTGAAGATGTACAGGGGTTGGACAAAATAATGGAAACACCTTAAAAAATCAACAAAATATAATTTAATATGGTGTAGGTCCGCCTTTTGCGGCAATTACAGCCTCAATTCTCAGAGGTATTGATTCATACAACTTGTGAATTGTTTCCAAAGGAATTTTAAGCCATTCTTCAGTTAGAATACCCTCCAACTCTTTTAGAGACGATGGCGGTGGAAATCGACGTCTTACTTGAATCTCTAAAACTGACCATAAATGCTCAATAATGTTGAGGTCTGGGGACTGTGCCGGCCATACAAGATACTCAACTTCATTAGAATGTTCCTCATGCCATTCTTTAACAATTCTAGCTGTATGGATTGGGGCATTATCATCTTGAGGTGAAGGTGTTTCCATTATTTTGTCCAACCCCTGTATATGAATGAAAACATAAAGACCCAAACAGCTGACGACGATTCAAACCATCTACTGAGCTAAAATATTTAATAACTGTTGATCATTAATCCTGTCAATCCATGTCAGTGATTGGTATAAAACACAGTTTGTCGTCTTTTCATGGTCATCAGATATGATCCATTTGGACGTTCAGGGGCTCCGGAGTTACCATGGAAACACCGTCATCTTCTACAACATTGATTCACCAGTAAAACCCACTGAGTCGGATCAATGACAGTGGATGGAAACACTTGTTCATGATAGACTTTACTATAAAGTGATGTTTTCTTCAGTTTTCTCTGTTTTTGATATAATCATCTTCAACTTTATTGTGAGCTTTTATGAACATCTACATGATCAGTGAATTAAATATAGGAAAATACTTGATTTGAGGATGGAGATGGACACAGGCTATCTTCAGACTGCAGGTAAATGTTGCCCAAATCTGATTTTTTTTTTCCCCCATATGTGACCTGTATCCGATCTGTTAAATAGAACAAATAGCCTTAGCTTTTATTTATATTCAGTTAATAATGTATTTTGCTGAAAAAGTCACTTTTTCTTTAGTTTCCTCTGTTTTTGATATAATAACCCTCAACTTTAATCTGAGCCTTTTATGATCATCTACATCACGGGTGTCAAACTCAGATCCTCGAGGGCCGGTATCCTGCATGTTTTAGATGTTTCCCTCTTCTAGCACACCTGACGGTCGTTACCAGGCTTCTGCAGAGCTGGATGATAGGCTTATCATTTGAATCAGGTGTGATGGAAGAGGGAAACATCTAAAACATGCAGGATACCGGCCCTGGAGGATTTGAGTTTGACACCCCTGATCTACATGATCAGTGAATTAAATATAGGAAAATACAAGGTTTTCCCTGAAAAAAAGTGAAATTCAGAGGATAACATTCAAATAAATGGTGACAAATCACCTAAGAAAGGTTAAAATGGAGAGAAGAATACATTTGGCAACTGACACAAAAGCAGTGTTGGGTCTTGATGGGTTAAAAACTGAGTTCTTCTGTCAATCTCATGAAAATTGCCACTCACTTTGGTCACACGGTGGCTCTTCTCCCATCAGCTCCATCTTCAATCACCAAAATTACAAAACTGCATTTATACTCCTCTTTTCCACTGCAGGAATTTGTATCATTTGCCTGGGATTTTGAAAAACCTTGGTGCGTTTCCACCAAAATTACCCAGGAAAAAACCTTCTCCTCAATCCCAAACTTTCCCTCAAAAAATATCCAGTGGGAGGTTAGGACTCCTCAGAGTTTCCAGAATTCTTGAGGGGCGGGGCTGTGTGCTGATTGGTTGAGCACACTTCCAGCATTCCACACTTCTTTTCACTTTTTTGCTTAAATAAAGCAAAAAAAAAAAAAAAAAGAAAAATCTTGAATTAAGCAAAAAAAAAAAAAAAAAAAAAAAAAAATTGAATTCGGCAAAAAATCTGCCAGTGGAACAAGTGTAAATTATCTTGATAGGATTTCTTGAAATAAGATTTTCCAGATCTATTTTCTAAAAAATTCTTTATATCTCACTGAAAAGTTACTCTTTAGGTGATTATGTCTTATTTTAAGTGTGATGAGATATTTTGACTAGAAATGAGAAAAATACACTTGGTAAGATTTAGATTTTTGCAGTGTGTACAGTGGATACGCAAACCATGCACATCACCAGGAATTCTTTTACCCAGGTAAATAAAATACCTGTTAATAAAAATTTTTGGAAATGCATATGAATAAAATTGAGTAATAAGCGATTCGTAGAGACCATCATATTTACAGTGAGCGTCAACACAAACCCAAATGACTGCTCTCAGAATGGGTGAATAAACATGATAAATATAAATAAATCAGTGTTTTCTACTACCCATAAATTTAAAAAAAAATACATAAAGTAAATATTTCAGCTTCATCTATGAGGGTTAGGGCCTCACTTTTAGTTTTTTTCCATTTTTCCTGGAGCATCTTTTAAGATCATTTCACATGAAAAACAAAATATGTCTAAAAGAAATCTCCAACTGTCAGTGAGGTTTCAGAAATATTTCTCAGTGCAGTGTGGAAATAATGTGCAATAATATCACGGACAAGAAATGCTAATTGAAATGATCAGATTGACTCAGTGTTAACCAAAGGCGTCTGCTGATTCCTGCATGTTTAAATAAACATGAAGCATATGCCATAGTTGCAGCTGTTTGGCAACGCACGCAGCGGCAAAAACAATAAAACATTTCACTGGTTTCGCTCCAATATTAACAGATCTGAATGTTTCAGACCAGGCAATGCAGAGTTGTATATGTATTAGCAAACGGCTGAAAAGGAAATATGGCAGATTCAGTGGCTGATGTATCACAGGGTAAATATTCATCTCTGTTCTCCTTTGAGTCGATATGATTCCTAAATATCTGGCAGTTTGGATCAGTATTAAATTTTAAACACACACCACTGCAAGAATTTTCCTCAGCTATAGTTGCACACACTGTAAAATGTAATATATTTCAACTTAAAAGCATGAGTGAAAGCCTTAAAGGTGCCGTATGTAGGATTGTGGCCAAAACCGGTACTGCAATCGCATTCAAAATACTGTAGCGCACAGGTGTCTGGGGACCAAATCCGGCCCGCCAAAGGGTCCAGTCCAGCCCTTGGGATGAATTTGTGAAATGGAAAAATTACACTGAAGAAATTAACAATCCTTTTAGTTCAGGTTCCACATTTAGACGAATTCAATCTCAAGTGGGCAGGACCAGTAAAATACGATCATAATAACTTATACTAAATAATGACAACTCCAAGTGTTTCTCTTTGGAAATGTAAATATTTTCATGTATTTACACTAAAACAAAGTACAATTTTGCAAAAAAAAAAACAAAAAAAAATGCGAATAACCTGAAATATTAAAAGTACAATTTTAACAATATTCTGCCTGTTACTCAATGTTTTGTCAAATCCAAATCAAATCAAATTTTATTTATATAGCGCCAAATCATAACAAAAGTTATCTCATGACACTTTACATATAGTGTGTGTTTTGTGTGTTTGTAGATCCACTGTGATGTAAGTTATAACGTACATGTGTAAATGATAAACTGAGGCAGAATATTGTTAAATTCTGCTTATTTTTTCTGTTTGTTGATGTTATTCACATCTTTTGAAAGGATAGTTTGTAGATGTAAACCTGTTCATAATGTAAATTAACTTGTTTTGCTCTAAAACATAGAGAAAAGTTTGGAGTTGACATTATTTATATATTTTGATGTTATTATTTTTCTGGTCTGGCCCATTTCACATCAAATTTAGCTGAATCTGGCCCCTGAACTAAAATAAGTTTGACACCCCTGCTGTAGAGCGTGGTATCCTCTCCTCCTCCCCCCAGACTAGGGGTTGCCAGATCCAGCATGAGTGTCTACTACTAGTGTTTCCACTGTCACAACCCGGCTCTGAGGTGGTGACAAGAATGGAGACAGAGGTGGTGAAAATGTAACAAAGATTTATTAAGTAAACTAGTAGGATGAGTAGGATGGGCAAACTCACTTCCTGGATCAAACCAGAAGTGACAAGTCTAGGAGTCATTATAGACTCAGACTTTAACTTTAAGTCCCACATAAAGAAAGTCACTAAAATGTCATTCTTCCACCTCAGAAACATAGCCAAAGTAATGCCGGTTATAAATCGAAAGGATGCTGAAAAACTGGTCCATGCTTTTATCTCCAGCAGACTGGACTACTGTAATGCACTCCTTACAGGTCTCCCAAAAAGCACCACAGACAGACTTCAGCTGATTCAGAACTCTGCAGCTAGGTTATTAACCAAAACCAAGAAGAGAGAGCACATTACTCCAGTGTTGGATTCCCTGCACTGGCTACCGGTAACCTACAGAATTGATTTTAAGATACTACTCCTCACGTATAAAGCTCTAAATGGAACCGGACCAAGTAACGTTGCAAACTCACTGATCAGTTATGTACAAACTAGAACACTGAGGTCATCAAACGCAGGGTTACTAGCGACTCCCAGAAATATTACAAAGAAAATGGGGGACGCAGCCTTTACTAACTATGCACCAAAGCTATGGAATACAATTCCAAAAGACATTAGAGAAGCCAGTTCACTGAATATATTTAAAACCAAATTAAAAACATTTTTATTCTCATCAGCCTTTGAAAGGAGATAAAAATGGGGTCACAATTCAGGAACCAGGAATGTGCGCTGTTTTTATTTTTATTTTATTTTATTGTATTTCTGTTTTTATTTTTTATTTTATTGTATTTCAAATTTCATCTTATTTCTTGCACTTCAAAAATTCTATGCATAATCAAATATTTTAATGTGCGCTGCTTTTATTTTTATTTTATTGTATTTCTCTCAAATTTCATCTTATTTCTTGCACTTCAAAAATTCTATGCATAATCAAATATTTTAATGTGCGCTGTTTTTATATTTATTTTTATTTCATTGTATTTCTCTCAAATTTCATTTTATTTCTTGATGTATAATCAAATCTTAATGTATTTTAATATTGTCTTTTTTCAATCAATGTGAAGCACTTTGGGCTACAATTTCTGTATGAAAGGTGCTATACAAATAAAGTTTATTATTATTATTATTATTATTATTATTATTATTATTATTATTATTAAACTAATAATAACAACAACAACAAAAAAACACAAAGTGCTGCAAAAATGCCAGTCAGAAGGAGCAGGGCAGATCAGGACCAGACCAGACCAGAGCAGACCGAGAGAGAGTAGACCGGGCCAGACCAGAGAGAGAGCGAGTGATCATCCCTGGCGAGCTGCTTAAATAGTCACGCCTGGACTGCCACAGGTGTCACCAATCATGCTATCGCCATCTGCAAAAGAAAACTGACAGCGCCCCTAGTGCCCGAAAGGTGCGGGGCTGTCACAGGACTAATCCTTGCCACCACACCATAAATTTCATACAAAAACATCATCACCAGACTTATTCTACATAAGTATAATATATAATAGAACAGGACAAACATCCTGCCCACTCAAATGAAAGTTTGCAAAGATTCAGCAGATAGGGAAAAGGGAAATGAGCCTTAAGTTTCACTTTTACTTCCGCGAAGTACAAGCGGCACAAATCCCTTTCGGATTACACACCGCTACATGAAGAGGTTACTTCCTCAGAAAACACTGTACTACAAGGACCTACCATGGCAAGTTGTAGTCATAAAAAAAACAACAACTCATAATTTTACAAAAATGTCATTCATTGATGAGATTAAAGTTGTCATATTCTGACAATAAAGCCATAATATTACAAGAATAATGTCGTAATTTAAAAACAGGTGGGAAAAATATCATAATTTCCCAGAATCCAGTGGTGCCCTGCTGGTCCACAGCAGTAGTATGTGTGTTGGATAAAGTACTTGATCTGAACTAGACTCAGTAAATCTCCTCAGTCCCAGTAGATCATGCATATATTCACTGGGGTCAGTCCACGGTCTACTGTAAATGCACTTTGGCTCAGCTGGTTCTGGGCCCTAGTTTTAGCCCTGGTTGTCAGTGATGATGAACCCATGTATATTTGTTTCAGGTCCAAATAGCGATGATCCCCTCCACCCTGGATCAGGTCAGGATCCTCCATTTGTGTCCACATGTCAGTGTTCATGGACCATTTGTTCTTTGGTAGCTCATACAGATCCATGTCCAGTCCAATTGCCCTTCATTTAATTTCATATTTCACATTTTCCCAGTCTGGCTGTGTTTACTGCTATACTCTGGTTGGTTTTTGCCACTCAGTCTGACTTAGAGGGGCGTGGCCTGGAGAGGAAGTGACATATGTGCATACCCTCTGTACATTTCAGTCCAATCCTCACTGGACTTTTCTCCTGGTCAGCCTTTTCTCACGTCATCCACAAAACATTATTTTATTGACAGTTGAGGGACAATTCAATTTTCTAAAGGAATAAAAACCATTTGTAAAAAAAAAAAAAAAAAAACCAGCCAAAAATCCCTTACATCTCACTCACGATGCTTCCACTCCAATATGTTGACGCGCCTCATGAAAACTCATCCTCAAACAAAATCCGTTCCCTCAGCTATCAAGACATCAAATCCGCTCTTAGTGGGTCTTGATAGAATGATATCAGTACAAGCTGATGCAACCCACCGGGGAATTATGAAACTACACTGAGCTTCATCTGCTCAATGAAAATTTCATCAGCAGCAGGAGCCTTTTCCAGGCCGGAGCGGGACAAGTCTGAACAGCGACGGTGCATGTGTACGACTGCATGTTGTGTCCTGGTGGCAGAATAACAACAACACGACAAACAGCCCGATGAATGACAGAAAAACACCATCTGACAGAACAAAAGGGTCAGCGGGACGAAGAATTCACCTTCAAATGACCCCGTGAAATTACTAGAGAAGTTATAATAAAACACTTTTTCTTTTTTTCTTTTTAATAATCTTTTTATTAGGACACATTTTCAGTATACATATCCTGTCAGCACAGGTATCAGCATGTCCAATTTTCCAGTTTTCAAAAAAAACAAACAAACAACTAACAGCAAACAAAAACTAAAAACTAAAAAAAAAGCAAAAAAAACCCCAAAAACCCAAAAAAACAGAAAAGTAGTACCCCACCCCACCCCCACCCACATTGGTCCACATTCACTTAATTACGAGTTTTATAGCTATTCTACTCTGTTATGTTTTCTATACATCTTTTTAGCTTACCTGCTGACAGGGCGTGAGCTGTTGTCGTCATCGTCATCTGTCGTCGTCTGTCGTCCGTTACAAAAATTTCAATCGTCGTCTTCTCCGAAACTACAATTCCCATTGACTTCAAACTTGGTATACAGCTTCTTTATGATGACATCAACAAAAGTTAGTGAAATTATTTGGATCCGGATCTGATTCTGGATTTGGTGCCACTTTGAAAAATGTCCCCATTACAAGCGATAGGAAGTATTGTTGATACTTTCTTGTGAGGGTCTTCGCCACCTTCTTCTCTCTTGTTCTCTCCCCTTCTTCTACCCCCCCACCCCCACCCCCTATGTCAGGTCCGGCATCGAAATGTGGTTCAACTAAACTCATAATAAACACAGTAGAATATCAAAGGGCACTTCATATACTTTGTGAAGTTACCCTTGGCAAAGCAAATTTGTTCAGCACCAAAAGGAACCAGACTACCATTCTGCTGTTAGGACGCTGGACAAGACAAGTAGGAAAAAAAAAAAAAAAAAAAAAGTAGTGTGAGATACTCCCTGGTAAAATGTCCAAATAAAAGAGGATACACAAGCAAAGGTGTTAGAAAAATGGGCAATGATGACTGGGAGTACAGTTGGTGTGGGCTGCTGCTTTATCGGTACAGACAGCTGCCTGTCAGCCAGCTGAGCCCATTAAAAAAAAATTAAATAAAATTTAAAAAAAAGGAAGTGGATCGATGCAATAACTCAGTAAATATAAATGATATCCAGTGTAAATTTCTGCAGTCCAGCCCTGATGGGGAGATGACCAAAACATAATGTCTACATGCTGATCAGGATCTTCTTCTGGATCCGGGAACTTATGGAAAATTTAACATGGACTCTTATGGGGAAAAAATTTCAGTCATCTTTTTCTCCAAAACTCCAGTTGTGATTGACTTCAAACTTGGTATACAGCTTCTGTATGATGATGTCAACACAAGGTATTGAAATTATTTCCATCCGGATCTGATTCTGGATTTGATGCGACTTTGAAAAATTTTCCCATTATAACAGATAGGAAGTGGATTGATCCAATAAATCAGTAAGAATCAATGATATCAAGTTGGAATTTGATTTTTTTTACAAATCTGATTGGAATATGACCAAAACATGGGCTATTTCTGTAATATAATACATACACAGAACTGGGTGATAATAAATGGCATCTGGATACATTTCCCAAAGCTTTTCATTTGGCCGGTAAGCTACAGGGCCATTGGTCCTATTTTTTAATAAATAATCACTTGCACTGCAGATTCAGTCGTAGTTTCTCCCCTTGAAGATAATAATAGTAAAGGTAGGGTTTTACTACGGCCTTTATCTATCAAAAATATCATTGAACGGGCATGAAAAGTTCATTTTGAGCTTGGACCTTGAGACTCCAGGTGTCCAGCGGGCTGTGGGTTATCTCTACAGCTTGAAGATCTGGCACCTGATAAATTATCAAATACATCTGCACACAGCAGCAATGCACAGCCTGCAACTATTCCCATCTTTTACACTCCACTACTCCTCAAAGTAGGGTCAGAAACCCTCAGGGTCTTAGATTTCCCATTTTCAACTACTTCTATCTTGCACAGTCATATATTTTATTAACCCATAGAAACCCAGTGCTACTTTTGTGACAGTTCCCAAATGTTTTTTTTTTTCTTTTCTCCTCCATATTTAACATTTCTTAAGTGATTTGTCACCATTTATTATGAGATAATCCTCTGTATTTTGCATTTTTCCAGTGATAATCAGGTATTTTTCAATAATTAATGTACTGATCGTAGGGATGCACCGATACCACTTTTTTCCAGACCGAGTACAAGTACAAGTACAAGTATTTACATTTGAGTACCTGCCGATATCAAGTACCGATATGAGTACTTCATAATACCATTACAGTTCGTAGTTACTTTTGTAACTGTGCTTTATTGTCGTTGTCATTTGTTTGACTGGAACAAAGTTCTACTGACATGTAATGCGTTGGAATGAGCATTTCTCAATTAATCCACCAGAGGGCGCTGCTCTTAATTAACCATACTGGACAAATACCACAAAGAAAAGTAAAGTTTTTGAGGGGCGGGGTTTGTTGGGCCTGGCGCTACTTGTTACCCCACCCACCGAAGGGGAGGCATGAAGTATTGTTTTTGGTTCAGTTTGTTTGTTAACACTTTAGGAGCAAAACTATTGGTTGAATTCATACCAAATTGGGTTTATAGATTTCCAGTGACCCAGAATAAATCTCATTACATTTTAGGAAAAGTAGGTCAAAGTTCAAATTTTTTATGAATTTTTAAAATCTTTTTTTCCCCATTTACTTATAATTGGCAAAATTTCAAATGTCTGTAACAGCAAAACTCTTGGTTGAATTCATACCAAATATGGGTTTATAGATCGCCAGTGACCCAGAATAGATCTCATTTCAATTTGGGAAAAGTAGGTCAAAGTTTAAATTTTTTATGAATTTTTTACATTTTTCTTTTTCTCTTATAATGAGCGGGATTTCAAATGTCTATAAAAACATCAATTTTGTTCCAATTTACTTCAAACTTGGCACATATATATAGAGCCAACTGATACGCTGACATCAGCACACATATAGACATGATGACATCAGCTGGATTGATACCAAAATAAGCTACAATACGTGTGTGTGTGGGTGGGGGGTGGGGGGGGGCGTTGTTGTACTTGGAACCACTTGTTTTACTTCAGATCACATGGGTCTGCATCTGGCTCCTGAACTAAAATGAGTTAATAATTTTTGCATTTAACAAACTCATCCCACGAGTCTTTGGCCGACTGGTTTTGTCCGACACCTGTGTTGTAGAAGATGACGGTGTTTCCACGGTAACTACGGAGTTTCTGAATGTCCAAATGGGTCATATCTGATGACCATGGAAAGATGATAAACTGTATTTTACACCAATTATTTACAGGGGTGTAAGAAAATATCGGTATTGCAATATATCGTGATATTTCACTTCACAATACTGTATCGATATTAAAAAGTACTGTATCGATATTTTCAGGTATTTATTCAAATGCAGATATTATGGAGGTTCATTTTTGTTTTTTGTTTTTCCAACTCTTTTATTTCTATATTCACATGGGGTTTTTTTTCTGTTTTTTTGTTTACTACAAAGGTACTATTGTGATATTGCAGATCATAAATGTAGTTTTTTTTTTTAAATTGATAACGCTGTTTTGTTAAATACTGGATAATTCAATCATCCCAAAAGCACTTTTTATTGTCTGATAGAGGCACATGTTTGTTTTTTTTATTGTGAACACACAAAAATAATGTTCTGATGTTGGATGATTCACGGACTGAACACTTTTCGCAATAGAATACGAACATTTAAGCAGGATCTGAAACTGTAATGTCTGTAAAAAATTATTTATTTATTTGTTGTGTTTTGTTCTGGTAAAGCTGCATGTTAAAACTTTATTTATGCAAATGCTGCACTCTAAGTTTTTCCAGAAAATAATCTTTTAAAAAACAAAACAAAGAATATCACCATGTTAACAATATCGTGATATATCGCGATATATTGTATTGTGATGCTAGTATTATGATTTATATTGTATCGCCAGATTCTTGCCAATACACAGCCCTAATTACTGACATCTGTTGATAGGATTAGTGGATCAGCAGGTTTTAAATATTTTAGATCAGTAGATGGTTTCGGTCGCTGGTGGATGTTTGGGTCTTTATGGGTTAAAGCACAGAATTTTAGTTTCCACTCCCCAAACCGCTGAACCGTCACTCCGAAGTGCTCTTTTGTGCTCAATTAAAGCTAAAACGGACTTTTTTTCCCCCAGATTTGGATTCCCACATCGTATTCGCTGGTGCTGATTGGGCTGTGACTCGTTCCGTGTCCCCATTTCAAAGATCTACATTCAGCTGCTGTCTTTCGTCCTACAAACAGCATACATTTTTAAGCAATCAAATATGATCTCTGTCTTTCTGCCTCACCCTCTAAAGGTGCTGCTGAAATATAAATGCGCCCTTTACTTGTCCTCTGTCTTTGGCTCTCATTTTAGGCATCCGGCTAAAACAGACAGCGTTTTTGGAGACCGTCTCTTGTAGACAGTAGTTAGTGTAGTCGATGGGGATGTAAGACACACACATACACTTCCGTTATGTATGGATGGACTGGGGGGGGTTGAATTTGTCGCTCCAGGGCGTATCTGACCCTTTCTTTTGTGAAGGAGCTTTGTCTTTTTTCCGACGCCGTGTCCCAGCTGTGATGTGATAAGTCTGTTTTGAGACTTAAAATGTATGCAGATGTTATCGGAGGCAGAGGCTGAAGTTTAGTCATATGCTTATAAACAATATAAACATTTAGACAGGGATGTTTTAAGTTAAATGATTCCTAGTAGATGCAGAAAAAAAAAATCAATTTCTGAAAGAGGCGTAACGTGGATAATATCTGGAACGGGCAAAGAGTAGGACATTATAATGTGTCAGTGTGGAAGAGATTTTATAGATTCCAATGAATCTTTATGAAATATTGAAGGAAAATAATGTTTATATGTGCTTGAAGAGATGGGGATAACACATGATATTATTATTATTTTTTTTTTTTGCAGAGTACTTTTTTAAATTTTATAATAATAATAATAATAATAATAATGGCTAGAAATGTACTCAGAGAGCACAGACCTCCGCCAACACCCCCCCCCCCCCCCCCCCCCCCCCCCCAAGCACCACCAAAATTTAATCATTTATTCCTTGTGCCAGTATCAGCATTCCTGAAAATTTCATCAAACACATCAACTTGCTTCTATGAAACTGGTCCCTAAAAAAAGGACATGGGGGCTAAAAATTCAAACCAAATGTAGGTTAATGTTATGAAGCAAGTTTGGAAGCAATCAACACAAAAGTCCAAATGTCTTAGTCCAACTCTACTTTTGTTAGTTTTACAGGATTGAAATGAGCAAACATATATTTTTCATTCTCTTTTCTTCAGATATGACAAACAAATACAGGAAATATATGCACAGCTTTAAAAGATCCACAAAAAAAGGAACTAAATGGGTTGTAAACATTAAAGTCACTATTTATTGTGACCTCTGACCCCATGACAACAAACAAATAGAAACATCTGACATGTGTTGAATGAAACCTGGTTTCAAACATTAGAAAATTAATGCAATAAACCTCATATTGTCTAAATAAATAGATTAAAGACATGTAAAATGCAAAAAGAGGTCACATTAAATACAAGTACTTTGGTTTATAGAAGCTGTTTTTTCCCTGATACTTTTGTTTTTCCTGCTGTTCATATTTCACATATTTTAGACTGGATTTTAGACCACTTAGACCACTAGATTAGATTAGATTAGATTAGATTAGACTTTATTGATCCAACAACGGGAAAATTCAACGGTCGAGGCAGCAACAGAATAAAGTGTACATGCATAAGGATAGTAAAAAAAAAACAAAAAAAAAAAACAAGATAGTGTACACAACATGAAATAAAAAATAACAATAGTAGCAAAAAACAAAACTAAAAAAAAAAAAAAAAAAAGCTATCCAGATTATTTTCAGATTTAAACAGAGGGGAAATTGCAAAAAGTCAGACACTAGATTTTTCATTTAACCCATAAAGACCCAAACATCCACCATCGACCGAAACCATCGACTGATTTATACTTTTTAATACCTTCTGATCCATTAATCCTATCAATACATGTAAATAATTGGTGTAAAATACAGTTTGTCATCTTTTCATGGTCTTCAGATGTGACCCATTTGGACGTTTAGAGGCTCCGTAGTTACCGTGGAAACACCATCGTCTTCTACAACATTGATTCACCAGTAAAACCCATGGAGTTGGATCAATGACAGTGGATGGAAATGCTTGGGCTACGTTCAGACTGCAGGTAAATGTGGCCCAAATCTGATTTTTTTGCCCATATGTGACTTGTATCCGATCTGTTAAAGACAGCACTAATCTGATTTTTTCAAATCTGACCCAGACCACTTTTATATGTGGTCCTAAATCCAATACGTATCTGATATTTTACAATGCGACAGTCTGTCAGTCTGAATGGCCGGGTCGCATTTATCCCGCCTTTACGTTATTGAAATGCGATAAATGTCACAATTCTGTGTCCCAGGAGGAGGAGCGGCGTGAAAAATATATTTACTTCCGTAAACACAGTATGTGTCTGCGTGGTCACGTATTACGTCAGGACCTCTTTTGTGCATGTGGGTCACTTCAGGGTCACATTCAGTTCATACTCAAAACTGATAGAAGTCGGATTTAATGTGGAATATGAACGAGCACACAAAAAAATCAGATTTCACCAAAAAAATCCTAATTGTGAATTAAGACCTGCTGTCTGAATGTTGCCTTAGTTTATCTTTTTGTCTTTTCATGGTCATCAGATATGACCCATTTGGATGTTCTGAGGCTCCGTAGTTACCGTGGAAACACCGTCATCTTGTATAACATTGATTCACCAGTAAAACCCATGGAGTTGGATCAATGACAGTGGTTGGAGACACTTGGTTTTACATTCAGTTGTAGATATATTTGCTGAAAATGTCATTTTTTCTTCAGTTTTCTCAATTTTAATGTAATAACTGTTGAATTTTCTCTGAGCAACTAAATTACGCATAGATTTAAAGTGAAAACATTGATTTACAGTAAAAAAAAAAAAGAAAAGAAAAAAAAGAAAAATACAGAAGATAATATTATAATAAATGGCAATAAATCAGTTAAGAAAGGTTGAATAGAGAAAAAAATAGTTTGGGAACTGACACAAAATTAGCGACAATTGTAGACAACTTGAACTTGAACTTGACTAAACCAATAATCCTAATGTTGGGCTAGGACTGTAGCGCTATGGAAAAAAGATCATCTCATGGCATTTTACATAGTAAAGTCAAGACCTTACAGTTTTATAGAGAGAAACTCAACAATCCCCCTTGAGCGAGCTCTTGGCGACAGTGGGAAGAACCAGAAGAAACCTCTGGCAGACGCAGAGTCAGGGTGAGTGACCATCTGCCTCCACCGGTCAGGATGAGTGGAAAGAAGAGAGAGAGAGAGAAAAAAAAGAAGCATAGAGAAGCATCAAACTGTGACGTTTCTGGGAACAGAATGAGACTGTGTTGAGGTGGGACTCCGAGTAAAAGGTAAGGTAGGTCATACGCAGGAGATCAAACAGGAAAACAGAAGCAGGAAGAGAGATGTGGCACAAATCCAGAGACTAAAAACACACCAAAAAATGAGCAAACAAAGGTAAAGCTGACAAGGGACAAAAACTGAGAACAAAGTCACAGAGATGACTACAAATGACAGTAAGGGTGTAAAAAAAAAACCCTATCTACTTTTCCAAAACCATTTTTCTTTGAACTTGATGAAAAACGTTATGGCAGGGCTGTCAAACTCATTTTAGTTCAGGGGCCACATTCACCCCAGTATGATCTCAAGTGGGCCGGACCAGTAAAATAATAACATAATAATATATAAATAATGCCAACTCCAAACATTTCGATGGGTTTTATAGTGAAAAAAGTAAAATTACATTATGGAAATGTTTACATCTATAAACTGTCCATTTAAAAATGTGAATAACATGAACAACAATGAAAAAACTGAAATTTAATAAGAAAAATAAGTGCAATTTTAACTATATTTTGCCTCTGCTTATCATTTGTAAACGTGCATTACAACTTACAGATCACAACGGATCTGCAAATTTACAAAATATTGTAGTAACTGGCAGAATATTAGTAAAATTGCACTTACTTCTCTTAACACATTTCTAGTTTTTCATATTTTTTGTGAAAGGCTAGTTTGTAAATTTACACATTTTCATGTAATTTCACTTTTTTTTTTTTTTTTACGCTAAAGCAGGAAAAATTTGGAATTGTCATTATTTGTAGGTTTTTATGGTAGTATTTTACTGATCTGACCCACTTGAGACTAAAGTAGAGCTTTTTATGGCCCCTAAAGTAAAAGGATTGACTGTTAATATCTTGAATGTAATTTTTGCATTTCACAAATTCCTCCTACTGGCCGGATTGGACCCTTTGGTGGGCCAGATTTGGCCCCCGGGCCGAATGTTTGACACCTGTGTGTTATGGTGTTTAACCCTTTATAGCAGAGGTGTCAAACTCATTTTAGTTCAGGGGCCACATTCACCCCAGTATGATCTCAAGTGGGCCGGACCAGTGAATTAATAACATAATAATATATAACTAATGCCAACTCCAAACATTTCAATGGGTTTTATAGTGAAAAAAGTCAAATTACATTATGGAAACGTTTACATCTATAAACTGTCCATTTAAAAATGTGAATAACATGAACAACAATGAAAAAACTGAAATTTAATAAGAAAAATAAGTGCAATTTTAGCTATATTTTACCTCTGCTTATCATTTGTAAACGTGCATTACAACTTACAGATCACAACGGATCTGCAAATTTACGAAATATTTTAGTCACTGGCAGAATATTAGTAAAATTGCACTTACTTCTCTTAACACATTTCTAGTTTTTCATATTTTTTGTGAAAGGCTAGATTGTGAATTTACACATTTTCATGTAATTTCACTTTTTTTTTTTTTTACACTTAAACAGAGGAAACATTTGGAGTTGTCATTATTTGTAGGTTTTTATGGTAGTATTTTACTGATCTGACCCACTTGAGACTAAAGTAGGGCTTTTTACAGCCCCTAAAGTAAAAGGATTGACTGTTAATATCTTGAGTGTAATTTTTGCATTTCACAAATTCATCCTGCGGGCTGGATTTGGCCCCCAGGCCGAATGTTTGACACCTGTGTGTTATGGTGTTTAACCCTTTACAGCAGAGGTGTCAAACTCATTTTAGTTCAGGGGCCACATTCACCCCAGTATGATCTCAAGTGGGCCGGACCAGTGAATTAATAACATAATAATATATAACTAATGCCAACTCTAAACATTTCGATGGGTTTTATAGTGAAAAAAGTCAAATTACATTATGGAAACGTTTACATCTATAAACTGTCCATTTAAAAATGTGAATAACATGAACAACAATGAAAAAACTGAAATTTAATAAGAAAAATAAGTGCAATTTTAACTATATTTTACCTCTGCTTATCATTTATAAATGTGCATTACAACTTACAGATCACAACGGATCTGCAAATTTACAAAATATTGTAGTAACTGGCAGAATATTAGTAAAATTGCACTTACTTCTCTTAACACATTTCTAGTTTTTCATATTTTTTGTGAAAGGCTAGTTTGTAAATTTACACATTTTCATGTAATTTCACTTTTTTTTTTTTACGCTAAAGCAGGAAAAATTTGGAATTGTCATTATTTGTAGGTTTTTATGGTAGTATTTTACTGATCTGACCCACTTGAGACTAAAGTAGAGCTTTTTACAGCCCCTAAAGTAAAAGGATTGACTGTTAATATCTTGAATGTAATTTTTGCATTTCACAAATTCCTCCTACTGGCCGGATTGGACCCTTTGGTGGGCCAGATTTGGCCCCCGGGCCGAATGTTTGACATCTGTGTGTTATGGTGTTTAACCCTTTATAGCAGAGGTGTCAAACTCATTTTAGTTCAGGAGCCACATTCACCCCAGTATGATCTCAAGTGGGCCGGACCAGTGAATTAATAACATAATAATATTTAAATAATGCCAACTCCAAACATTTCAATGGGTTTTATAGTGAAAAAAGTCAAATTACATTATGGAAACGTTTACATCTATAAACTGTCCATTTAAAAATGTGAGTAACATGAACAACCATGAAAAAACTGAAATTTAATAAGAAAAATAAGTGCAATTTTAACTATATTTTACCTCTGCTTATCATTTATAAATGTGCATTACAACTTACAGATCACAACGGATCTGCAAATTTACGAAATATTTTAGTCACTGGCAGAATATTAGTAAAATTGCACTTACTTCTCTTAACACATTTCTAGTTTTTCATATTTTTTGTGAAAGGCTGGATTGTGAATTTACACATTTTCATGTAATTTCACTTTTTTTTTTTTTTACACTTAAACAGAGGAAACATTTGGAGTTGTCATTATTTGTAGGTTTTTATGGTAGTATTTTACTGATCTGACCCACTTGAGACTAAAGTAGGGCTTTTTTTGGCCCCTAAAGTAAAAGGATTGACTGTTAATATCTTGAGTATAATTTTTGCATTTCACAAATTCCTCCTACTGGCCGGATTGGACCCTTTGGTGGGCCAGATTTGGCCCCCGGGCCGAATGTTTGACACCTGTGTGTTATGGTGTTTAACCCTTTATAGCAGAGGTGTCAAACTCATTTTAGTTCAGGGGCCACATTCACCCCAGTATGATCTCAAGTGGGCCGGACCAGTGAATTAATAACATAATAATATATAACTAATGCCAACTCTAAACATTTCAATGGGTTTTATAGTGAAAAAAGTCAAATTACATTATGGAAACGTTTACATCTATAAACTGCCCATTTAAAAATGTGAGTAACATGAACAACCATGAAAAAACTGAAATTTAATAAGAAAAATAAGTGCAATTTTAGCTATATTTTACCTCTGCTTATCATTTGTAAACGTGCATTACAACTTACAGATCACAACGGATCTGCAAATTTACAAAATATTGTAGTAACTGGCAGAATATTAGTAAAATTGCACTTACTTCTCTTAAGACATTTTTAGTTTTTCATATTTTTTGTGAAAGGCTAGATTGTAAATTTACACATTTTCATGTAATTTCACTTTTTTTTTTTACGCTAAAACAGAGGAAACATTTGGAATTGTCATTATTTTTATTGAACTCTTAGGGTAGTTGTTTGTAGTTAAAAATGTAATTCAGCTAAATTAAAAATATGTCTGTGGAGACACCAGTTTGGTTGACTAGAAACTGAACTTACCAAGGTTATTATTGTTAATGAAAACTAATGAAATGATGAAAACTAGAAATGAAAATATATTTTCGTTAACTGAAATGAATAAAACTAGAATTAAAAGAAAAAAATGATAACTAACTGAAACTGTAGTGTGCCTATAAATCTAAGACGTCTAAAAATTATCTATAAAATTCCCTTCATTTTCGTTTTTGTCAATTTCGGGTTCATATGAAATCAGTTTATTTTGCTCAACCAATTTTGGCTGGTGGCACTATACGGCTCTTCACGGTCTGTCACTTCTGGTCACTTGTCGTTTACAGTCGTCTTCTCATCTCCACTCTACCTGGAAACATGGAGACTAAAGTTGGGAGAAAGCAGCAGAGTCCTGTTTGGGATTTATGTGAACACGATGGTGAAGACGATAAAAGATATGAAAACACTAAAACTAAACCAAAACTAAGGATTTAGAAAAAAATGAAAACTAATAAAAACTAGCAAACCTGCTCTAAAAACAAATTCAAACAAACTGAATTAGAGAAAAAAAGTCAAAACTAAAAGCTAAACTATAATGAAAAATCCCAAACTATTATAACCTTGGTTACCATATGTGGTTACTTACCCATAAGTGGCAAAGAAAGAAAGAAAGAAAGAAAGATGTATAAAAAAAAATAATAATAATAATACAAGAAAAACACGTAATGAACATTAGAACATCACTTTTAGAACATTAGACCAACATAAGTGCTGATCCAGACCAAGGTTATTATCGTTAACGAAAACTAATGAAATGACGAAAACTAGAATTGACAAAACTATTTTCGTTAACTGAAATAAATAAAAACTCTAATTAAAAGAAAAAAACGATAACTAACTGAATCTGTATTGTGTGGTTACAAAACTAACTAAAACGTATAAAAATTCTGGATAAAATTCCCTTCGTTTTTGTCAACGTCGGATTGATACCAAAGCAATTTGTTTCGCTCTAGCAATTCCGTCACTTCTTGTCATTTTTTGTTTAGTCGTCTTCTGGTCCCCACTCTACCTGGAAACATGGAGACTAAAGTTGGGAGAAAGCAGCAGAGTCCTGTCTGGGATTTATGTGAATACGATAGCGAAGACGATAAAAGATGTGATGAAACTAGAATTAATACTAAAACTAAACTAAAACTAAGCATTTAGAAAAAAAATAGAAACTGATAAAAACTAGCAAACCTGCTCTAAAAACGAATTAAAACTAACTGAATTAGAGAAAAAAAGTCAAAACTAAATAAAACTAAACTATAATGAAAAATCCAAAACTATTAGAACCTTGATCCAGACCCCTTGTCCACATCCACATGATCCCTTTGAACATCATTCCTTACATTAGTACCATTACTTCATGGTACCGAACAAAGCAGGTCCACTCACTGTTCATGCAGAGGTGGACCTCACAGACCCTGTCCTCACTGGAACTGTCTCTTAACCCTTTCATGCATAAGTCACTCCAGTGGACAGTTCTTCTCCAGCTGTTCTCTTGTATTTTAATGGGTTTGATGTTTTAGTTCCATATCAGCCAACACAGTGGACACTTACGCACCATCTCATATCCTGACATTCAGACCATTACTGTAACTTTGCTGTTCTTGATAAACCTGATCTGCACTAACATGTTTAAGTGTAAATCAATTGTTATTTGTTAGACAAGAAGTTTTTTTTTTTGCATATTATCTCCATGAAGTGAGTAAATACTAGCATTAGAATATGTTAAAATGTGAGAAGACATCAGATTAGCAGCATTAAAATGTTTTTATTTCATTGTTTTCATATCGCTCTCTGATATTGGGTTTTAAACATATGTTTCTTTACTTCAGAAATTAAATCCATGGATATTTTTTTAACTCCATAGGAAAAAAAAAAATCGATCGCATTGTTTTTTTCATGCCTAAGGAGGAATAAAAACACTGAAGAAAAAAATCTTGACTAAGGTTCTCACAATTCATGCATGAAAGGGTTAATGTGTGCGGAAATGACCAAAAATAGTCACTCGCCCGATAAAGGGTTAAATTATGTCTGTAAATCCACACGTGCTCATTCTTAAATGTCTTTGTTGGATTAAAAACATCCTCTCCTTTAACATTTTTCGTACATTTTAACCCACAGACTCTAATTCCACTGCGTTTCTCATCCTGAATATCCACTTTACAGTTACTTGTTTTGTTTTAGGAAGGCGTCTGTGACTGAAGGAGCTGAAAATTAATCAATGTTAGAACTATCGTCTGTGAAGATGTAACTCATGTAAACTAAGCTCAGGTTCTGCTGCGTAAACTTCACATTTTACATCGACAGCTGTTTAAAGTATAAAACACATCAGCATGTCAGACAGCTGTGGTTTAAAACGAACGTGCACGTCTTTTCCTTCGTGTGGAACGCTGAGCAGTCGGATCTGCCGATGTTTCTGCTGCAGTGAATTGTGGGACGGCGTTCTGTCAGAAGCTCCCCTTTGCATTTATAGAATTCCGAAAGCTCTTATCGTGGCTGACACTCAGATACTTCTGGGTCATTTCACTCACTTAGAAACCTTCCCAAGCAAAAAATATGGTTCTGATGCACGAGGATTTGGAGCTAAAGCGACAAGAGAGGCCAGAACTTCAGAATAAAACAGGAAATGCAATGAACACAGAAGAAATACATTGAAAGTATAAGTATTTTGTACAAGTATTCATCTGAAACAGTTTAGATCAGTAGATGGTTTTAGTCACCAGTGGATCAATCAGTCAATTTATTACTAGGGATGCACTGATACCACGTCTTCCAGACTGAGTACAAGTACAAGTACTTACATTTGAGTACTTGCTGTGCAGTGTCCTCTGAATGTCCAGCAGAGCTGGTCTGCTTAGATTGCCTTGGCCAGTTGTGTTGCGATTGTAAGACTTCAGCCTTTTTAAACTACAGATGCTCCTTTCACTCCGACCTAGCCGACAGTTTGATTGATTTAACTATCTACAAAACGATATTAAACTCGAACAAGAAATGATTAAATTATGTAATTGAAACAAGAAAACGCTGAAATTATGTTAAATTGAAACAAGGAAGTCCAATGAGTGTGTTTTATTTACAGTGCAAGAAATGAACGAGTAATTTTGTAGTGGTTTCTCTCTTGATTTCACAGCAGAATGTGCGACGGTATTAAACTGAACTGTGTCAGTGAAGGAGGAGATCTGAAAACAGCTGTCAATCAAACAGGATTCAGCCTTTCGACTGATCATCCAATCAGCACGTGGGATTCTGGCGTCCAGCCCGGCCGAGCTCCGCCCACAGCTCCATTCATCCCCAGAGACGCCCGGCGTCCGGGGGCGGGACAACATCGTGGCATTTATCCAATTACCGTCCAGTTTTGACGCAATGAAAAAAACTGCTCCACTCAGTCCCATTGAAGCCCAGAGACGGACACAGTCTACGGACAAATGCACTGAGCAGAGATGGAGGAGAAAACAGCGCAACGGGAATGGAGGAGAAGTGAACAACATCGAGTCTGTTGATTTGTGATAAAGCTGATTCTGAACGAACTCATGTTTGAGATGAACGTGTTCTAACACATTTGTAGTCAATGAAATGTCAACACAACCGAACATATTTAACCATTTAATTTTCATAATTTTAGGGGAAGCTGGGATTCCCTCGCAGTCTATGAGAAATCGCCACTGATACAAACATTAAACTGTTGCATTCTGGGAGCTTCAGAAGCTTGAGCCTGTGAAAGATGTTTGGCTCTTTATGGGTTAATACCATAAAGTTGGCTCTGGCTTCCTATAAACTGAACAGAGGAAGAGCTTCCACTCCATTTAAAGTTCTATTTGCATATGCTTCCATTCCTTCCCCTCTCATACATCTGCTGTATATACCACCACTGCGTGTCATTAACTTTAGTGTGTGGATGCCGGGGGTTGTGTGTGTGTGTGTCGGGGGGGTGATGGTGTCCTCCCCTCCTCGGACTCTGTGTGCTGGGCTCCACCCCCCCACCCCCCCATAGCCATATTAATTTAAATTGATTCATATAAACTCAAAACAGATAGTACCTGATACAACTACATTATTACAAATATTAACTTATTTAACTCGTTGTTGTATTGTGGCTGCCTCTGCCGCTACCACCGCCACAATAATACTAGCAAATTAGGCTACTGGTATTATTATGATATATTGTTGTTGTTGTTGTTTATGTTGTTGTTTTTACTATTTTATTTATTTATTTATTTATTTTTCTCGCAGTTTTACCAAGGACGCGGTTTTTCCACTGAGAGTGGAGGCTGCTGGTGCGTGCGCTCTTCCCCTATTCCCTATTATTACAACAGTTATTATTTTCCCCCTCACTCCCCCCTCTCTCTTTCTCACTTTCATTCACACCCCACTCTTCCCCTTTTCCCTATTGCCCCTAACCAAGTTATATTGTTTAGCTGCTCTTTACATTTATGATCTTTTCCATTGTACTATGATGTTGTCGTTGTTGTTTGTCAATACTCTTTTGTCGTTGTTGTTTTTGGTTTGTTTGTCTGTTTATTTGTTTGATTTTCCCTTTGTTTATGTGTTGTTGTTGTTTTTCTGACCAGATTGTCCTGTTAACTATCACTAATAATAATAATAATAATAATAATAATAATAATAATAATAATAATAAAAACCCTTTAGTGTGTGGTTGGTGTCTTCTGGTCTCTCTACTCCCTTTCTTTGTACCTTTCTGCAGGTGTCCCCAGTTCTGGAGCTGTACGTTTTCTGATGTGCAATTATTGGCCCCACTAACCTGCTGACAAAACAAAACTCCGCCTGTCTTCAAATGCTAAATCAAAGCCACCGAACCTGTCATCTTTCACCACGTTTCACAGCTTCCACAGTCTGCGTCCCAGTGCGAATATGTAGGTATTTTATTTGATGATTCTCTCGACTTTCACACCTACATCTGTCCAAAAAGAATCTGCAGATTCTGTCTTAGGTCTTGGATTTCTTCATACCTGATCCTAAAATTAAAAGGAGATGTTTAAGGTTGGAGGTAATGTTATACCGCGTTTCCACTACATGGTACCGGCTCGGCTCGATTTGACTCGACTTGGCCTTTTTGCGTTTCCATTGCAAAAAAGGACCTGGAATCTGGTACCCGGCAAGGTTATTATCGTTAACAAAAACTAACGAAATGACGAAAACTAGAATTGAAAAAACATTTTCGTTAACTGAAATAAATAAAAACTAGAATTAAAAGAAAAAATGATAACTGAAACTGTATTGTGTGCTTACAAAACTAACTAAAACATAAAAATTATGGATAAAATTCCCTTTTTTTTGTTTTTGTCAACGTCGGATTGATACGAAAGCGATTTATTTCGGTCTAGCAATTTTAGCTAGCGGCACCATACGATATTTAACAGTCTGTCACTTGTGGTTTACAGTCGTCTTCTCGTCCCCACTTTACCTGAAAACATGGAAACTAAAGTTGTGAGAAAGCAGCAGAGTCCTGTGTGGAATTTATTTGAATACGACAGAGAAGAAGAGAAAAGATATAAAAAAAACTAAAACTAAGCACTTAGAAATAAATGAAAACTAATAGAAACTAGCAAACCTGCTCTAAAAACAAATGAAAATGAACTGAATTAGAGAAAGAAAAGCCAAAACTAAATAAAACTAAACTATAATGAAAAATCCCAAACCAGTACTGGTAAATGTAGATGAACAGTAAAGCCATAGTTCTTCCTCTGGCTCTGACTCATGGTGCAGCTCTACAAAAATACAGAAACAAACACAAAAAGGCCAATAAACACTGACATACACACATTAAATCCAAATTAACACTAACAGCACAACCCCGCTGAACCCCTGCACAGTAAAAGAACACATTTTCAACAACATGCCCAATACCCACAATGCAATGCGAAGATAAAAAGGTGTGGTCATGACTAACACTGAGTGATTTAATTCCATTCAACTTAAACTTTTTCATACTTTCAACTACGTCAACAAATTAGTAGAATATACTGAACGTTTTATAGGAACATCATAAAACTTAAATCATTTAAGTGCATTGTAATTAAAGCATTTTAGTAAATACAAATTCCGGACTTACAGTGCTGATATATGTTGTTGTTTTACTGATATATTTTGTCTCTCTGTAAATTCTTGCACTGAAATGGAGAGCTTTACCTCAGTTTCACTGTACATGGTACAATGACAATAAAGAGATTCTGATTCTAATTTTGATTCTGATTCTGATCTGGGCAAACATGTGGGGTCACTATGGAAACTGCGGACAAACCCACATGGGACCCTTATATGCAGCCCAGTTGTAACCCTTCTGGGGCCCACATGGACATGCTGGCTGGGTACTGATTAATTAGGCACACCTGGGTTAATCAGTGTGTCCAATAATGAAAGACAGGAAACAAAAGACACACCTGAAGTTCAGGAAGTAGTGAGGCTGAGCATGGAGTCCATTGACAGGCAATCGGACACTCCCTCCTTTAAGAAAAAAATAAAATAAAATGAATGGCTCTTTACAAAGACTCGGTTCCCATCGTTCATTTCAAAGAGCCGTTCAAAAGATTCGATTCGTTCGTGAATGTCACATCACTAGCCAAAACCTACATGTCCATGTGGGCCCCAGAAGGGTTACAAGTGGGCTTTTTTTGTTTTTAATCGCCTGTATCTTTGACATTTCCAAACACATTCACGTTTAATGCGAGCCTCGTCTTTTTTTTTTTTTTCCCCCTGCAGCTCACATCTACCTAAATCCCCTGTAATCGAGTACTGATTTAGTATTTATCTTTCATGTTATTTGCACTACTTAAATTCTATGTTTTACAAATATCTTACTTTGCAATACTTTTTATTTTTTAATGTAAATAACGGTGCCTTTTACTGATATTTGTTGTTGTTTTACTGATATTTTTCTGTAAATTCTTGCACTGAACCTGAGAGCGTCCTATCATGATAACCAATTAACTATAATATCTCATTTTATGCGTACTTCTAATGTTCTATATTTTGTTATTATAGTGGATTTCTACATCCTTTTAAATGCACAGATTGAAGAAGACATCTTTCAGTTTTGCTCCAGATTATTCAATAGATGTACCCCTCTAACAGATACACTTGCTTTTTATGTTTGTTCTACTCTTCATTTTCTTGTAGATTTCAGTTCCCCTTAAATTATAATTCCTTTGCCTGGGCTCAAACATCTCGTGTAGACTGTAGGGGAGCATATGTTCATGGGCTTTAGACATTATAATAAGATTATTGAGGTCAACCAGATCGTGTAGTTTTAGAGCATTTAATGTAAATAACGGTGCCTTTTACTGATATTTGTTGTTGTTTTACTGATGTTTTTCTGTAAATTCTTGCACTGAACCTGAGAGCTTTGCCTCAATTTCATTGTACTTAATACAATGACAATAAAGAGATTCTGATCTGGGCAAACATGTGGGGCCACTATGGAAACTGCGGACAAACCCACATGGGACCCTTATTTGCAGCCCAGTTGTAACCCTTCTGGGGCCCACATGGACATGCTGGCTGGGTACTGATTAATTAGGCACACCTGGGTTAATCAGTGTGTCCAATAATGAAAGACAGGAAACAAAAGACACACCTGAAGTTCAGGAAGTAGTGAGGCTGAGCATGGAGTCCATTGACAGGCAATCGGACACTCCCTCCTTAAAAAAAAAAAAAAAAAAAAAAAATGAACGGCTCTTAACAAAGACTCGGTTCCCATCGTTCATTTCAAAGAGCCGTTCAAAAGATTCGATTCGTTCGTGAATGTCACATCACTAGCCAAAACCTACATGTCCATGTGGGCCCCAGAAGGGTTGCAACTGGGCTGCATATAAGGGTCCCATGTGGGTTTGTCCGCAGTTTCCATGGTGGCCCCACATGTGTTTGCCCAGATCAGAATCAGAATCAAAGTCAGAATCAGAATCTCTTTATTGTCATTGTGCTAAGTACAATGAAATTGAGGCAAAGCTCTCAGGTTCAGTGCAAGAATTTACAGAAAAACATCAGTAAAACAACAACAAATATCAGTAAAAGGCACCGTTATTTACATTAAATGCTCTAAAACTACACGATGTGGTTGACCTCAATAATCTTATTATAATGTCTAAAGCCCATGAACATATGCTCCCCTACAGTCTACACGAGATGTTTGAGCCCAGGCAAAGGAATTATAATTTAAGGGGAACTGAAATCTACAAGAAAATGAAGAGTAGAACAAACATAAAAAGCAAGTGTATCTGTTAGAGGGGTACATCTGTGGAATAATCTGGAGCAAAACTGAAAAATGTCTTCTTCAATCTGTGCATTTAAAAGGATGTAGAAATCCACTATAATAACAAAATATAGAACATTAGAAGTACGCATAAAATGAGATATTATAGTTAATTGGTTATCATGATAGGACGCTCTCAGGTTCAGTGCAAGAATTTACAGAAAAATATCAGTAAAATAACAACAAATATCAGTAAAAGGCACCGTTATTTACATTAAAAAATAAAAAGTATTGCAAAGTAAGATATTTGTAAAACATAGAATTTAAGTAGTGCAAATAACATGAAAGATAAATATCGTGGAATAAAATAGTGTGAAGAATAGATAATATGAGATGTTCAGGTCTCTGATTCGGATTCTGATCTGGGCAAACATGTGGGGTCACTATGGAAACTGCGGACAAACCCACATGGGACCCTTATATGCAGCCCAGTTGTAACCCTTCTGGGGCCCACATGGACATGCTGGCTGGGTACTGATTAATTAGGCACACCTGGATTAATCAGTGTGTCCAATAATGAAAGACAGGAAATAAAGGACACACCTGAAGTTCAGGAAGTAGTGAGGCTGAGCATGGAGTCCATTGACAGGCAATCGGACACTCCCTCCTTAAAAAAAAAAAAAAAAAAAAATGAATGGCTCTTTACAAAGACTCGGTTCACATTGTTCATTTCAAAGAGCCGTTCAAAAGATTCGATTCGTTTGTGAATGTCACAAATACTAGCCAAAACCTACATGTCCATGTGGGCCCCAGAAGGGTAACAAGTGGGCTGCATATAAGGGTCCCATGTGGGTTTGTCCGCAGTTTCCATGGTGACCCCACATGTGTTTGCCCATATCAGAATCCGAATCAGAGACCTGAATATCTGATAGTATTTATTTTTCACACTATTTTATCCCACGATATTTATCTTTCATGTTATCTGCACTACTTAAATTCTATGTCTTACAAATATCTTAGTTTGCAGTACTTTTTATTTTTTAATAGTAGCAGTTGTAGTAGTTTATTTCGAGCACATAGAATCATCAGATAACAAAGAATCATACAACATGGTCAAAACAAATAAATAAATACAATTTTTTTTCGCTCGAAAAGGAGTGGGAAGAAGTATAACTTATTGACTCCCACCCCCTTTTTACAAACTAATAATCAAACTAGATCCGCCTCCTTTGCTTTGTTAACACACATTTTCCTCTGTATATTTTTTTTTACAATAACACAAAACATCCATAAAAACCATTCATATACACTTTTTTTTTTAGTCACCTCATACACAATCAGATTTGCAATAATCAGCTGTTTTCAATGTAAACTATAATATACATATCCACCCCAGATATTTACTCCAAATACAATGATCAATAAATATGATAGTATCTTCCTATCATGATAACCAATTAACTATAATATCATATTTTATGCATACTTCTAATGTTATACAGGGTGGGGAAGCAAAATTTACAATGAACATTTAGTTGTTTTTTCTCAGCAGGCACTACGTCAATTGTTTTGAAACCAAACATATACTGATGTCATAATCATACCTAACACTATTATCCATACCTTTTCAGAAACTTTTGCCCAAATGAGTAATCAGGAAAGCAAACGTCAAAGAGTGTGTGATTTGCTGAATGCACTCGTCACACCAAAGGAGATTTCAAAAACAGTTGGAGTGTCCATAAAGACTGTTTATAATGGAAAGAAGAGAATGACTATGAGCAAAACTATTACCAGAAAGTCTGGAAGATACTATTAAAGAAGAATGGGAGAAGTTGTCACCCGAATATTTGAGGAACACTTGCGCAAGTTTCAGGAAGCGTGTGAAGGCAGTTATTGAGAAAGAAGGAAGACACATAGAATAAAAACATTTTCTATTATGGAAATTTTCTTGTGGCAAATAAATTCTCATGACTTTCACTAAACTAATTGGTCATACACTGTCTTTCAATCCCTGCCTCAAAATATTGTAAATTTTGCTTCCCCACCCTGTATATTTTGTTATTATAGTGGATTTATACATCCTTTTAAATTCTTGCACTGAACCTGAGAGCTTTGCCTCAAATTTGTTGTACTTAGTACAATGACAATAAAGAGATTCTGATTCTGACTTTGATTCGGATTCTGATATGGGCAAACACATGTGGGGCCACCATGGAAACTGCGGACAAACCCACATGGGACCCTTATATGCAGCCCAGTTGTAACCCTTGTGGGGCCCACATGGACATGGTGGCTGGGAGAGTCCAGCAGCTCAACAGTCTGCATGTGTGCTCAGGCTGTGGATGCTCAGTACCACAGAGGAGAGCACCTGACTGAGCATCTGACGGCACACGGCTCCTCCCCACTCCTCTGCCTCTCCTCCCTCTCTCTCTCTCTCTCTCTCTCTCTCTCTCTCTCTCTTGTCTGCTATGCAAAGCGTCGGCTCGTCCACAACTACACCCGCGTTTCTTTTACTCCTTCCTCTACGTGCGCAGGAGACGGAGTCGAGTTATCCACTTTGAATAAACAAGGACTCAGTTCCCTTCCCGGTGTCCGCTTTCAGATGCATCAGTGATGAGAGGGATCCAGAGGACACACGGAGCCTTTTCTTCACTGTGGACCGGCGGTGCGCAAAAGTGCGCTCCGCGGCTCCGCATCATCTCCATCCACTCCTGAGATCACCGGAACCCAAGAGGCGCGCGCAGATCCGCACCGAAAAAGCCCGTACGAGGTAACCAGATTTTTTTTTTTTTTTTTTTTCTTCCTCTAAGGATTTCCTCTACTTTTGTCTTTGTAAAACACACCATCGCTGCTCTTTTCACACACACCACATGCCTTTTATGCAACACTTCCACTTCCATCCCCTGGTGTCAGACTAAAACATGCTTCATGCTTTGGAATTCAGATTAATTATTCAACCAGAACAAGTCCACTATCGTCTTTTTTTTTTTTTTTTTTTTTTTTTAATCGCCTGTATCTTTGACATTTCCAAACACATTCACGTTTAATGCGAGCCTCGTCTTTTTTTTTTTTTTTTTTTCCCTGCAGCTCACATCTACCTAAATCCCCTGTAATCGAGTATTGATCAAACTAATTAAAATGCTACATCTAATAAATTAGCTTTATTTGCTCCCATGGGAACACCCTTCAGTACGTCCTATAGGTTCTACTGTGTCAAATTAACACTTTTGATGCATTAAAAGTTTATTTGTAGAAGTTAACATCCAAAAAAAAAAAAAAGACATTTATCCTCCTGAGACCCAGCAATGCATTTTTGTTCTCTGTAGTAGACAAGAGTTTCACAGCTTTATTTAAAAAACAAAAAAAATTGATGGTCATAACAGTTGATTTTTTTGTTTTGTTTTGTTTTGTTTTGTTTAATAGGTCTGTAGGTTTGTTGTATATATATATATTTTTTTGTATAGTGTCTTTGTAGTTCCTTATGTCTAAAAAAAAAAAAAAATAATAATAATAATAATAATAATAAACCCTGTCCACGGCAAAGGACTTTTCATTAAATAAAAATTTAAAAAATGTATCTCAGACTGTGGCATCATATAGTTTACAATCAAGCCAATAATGTAATGCAAAAACTCCCAAATTTTTTTGACTTACTGGGTCTTAGGAGGTTATGGAAGTTTTACTCTGAGCATGATCTCCAATATTGGGTCAAAAATACACAGAACAAACTCAGACTAATGCATGTAATGACCATTTACACTCACTTTCTGAAATACCGTGATGCAGCATTGTTTTTTTTTCCCCATCTCACTGTGACATTTCTGCAAGCCAACCTACAATTGATCATATTATTTAGTTTGTTGTTGTTGTTGTTGTAGTTTTGTGTGTGTGTTTAATAGGTCTGTAGGTTTGTTGTATCCTTTTTTTTTTTTGTATAGTTTCTGTGTGGTTCCTTATGTCTTAGTACATGTTCATGGAAATGTATAATTTCAAAAAACAAACAAAAAAAAACAAACAAAAAAAACTGTCCACTGCAAAGGACTTTTCCTTGAATAATAATAATAATAATAATAATAATAATAATAATAATAATAATAAATGTATCTGACAAACTGTGGCATCATACAGTTTCCAATCAAGCCAATTATATAACGCAAAAAACACAAAATTTTTGACTTACTGGGTCTTAGGAAGTTTTACTCTGAGCATGATCTCCAATATTGGGTCAAATGCACAGAACAAACTCAGACTAATGCATGTAATGATCATTTACACTCATTTTCTGAGATACCGTGATGCAGCATTGTTTTTTTTTTTCCCCACCTCTGTGACATTTCTGCAAGTAAACCTACAGTGGATCATATTATTTATGTTGTTTTGTGTGTGTGTGTGTGTGTGTGTGTGTTTAATAGGTCTGTAGGTTTGTTGTATCATTTGTTTTTTTGTATAGTTTCTGTGTGGTTCCTTATATTTAAGTACATGTTTATGCAAATGTATAATTTAAAAAAAAAAAGTCTGCTGCAAAGGACTTTTCATGAAATAAAAATTGTAAAAAATGTATCTGACAAACTGTGGCATCTTACAGTTTCCAATCCAGCCAATTATGTAATGCAAAAAAAAACCAAATTTTTGACTTACTGGGTCTTAGGAAGTTTTACTATGAGCATGATGTCCAATATTGGGTCAAAAATGCACAGAACAGACTCAGACTAATGCATGTAATGATCATTTACACTCACTTTCTGAAATACAGTGATGCAGCATTGTTTTTTTTTCCCCACCTCACTGTGACGTTTCTGCAAGTAAACCTACCTATAGTGAGATTTCAGCAGGCGTGTAACGTCACAGGATGTAAATTGCCACAGGCTGTGCAATTCACCTTAAATTATGAGCATGTGGGTGTGGGCTGGTGTAGCTGGTGCTTCTAGCTGGAGGATTTCTCAAAGGCATATAAGCCTCTGTTTGACTGGAACAAGTTCTCTGATGAAATTCAAATGAAACATGCATTTTTTTTTTTTTTTTTTTTTTTTTTCAGCAGTTCTATTCCCTCGGCTTTAAGTGTTGTTTCTCACCGGTGATTACTTCAGTGTCATTCTATTACAGTCATTACTCTAAGGTGGCACTTTGCACCTTTGCCTCTGAGAGTTAAGAATATAAGAAGCGTTATCTGTGTCTAAAAGCCCGTAGAAGTTGTATTGCATTTTATTATCTCCGCCAGAAGGTATTGTGATCACTTTGCTTTGTGTGCGTGCATGCATGTTTGTTTGTTAGCAATATAACTCAATAAGTTATGGACGGATTTTCATGACATTCTCAGGAAATGTTGATACTGGCACAAGGAAGAAATTATTACATTTTGGTGGTGATCGGGGGGGGGGGGGGGGGTCTGTCTTGGCGGAGGTCTGCGCTCTCCGAGTGCTTTTCTTGTTCAATCAAGGTTTTCATTGTACACTGCAAAAATCCAAATCTTACCAAGTGTATTTTTGTCATTTCTAGTCAAAATATCTCATCACACTTAAAATAAGATGTAATCACCTTAAGAGTAACTTTTCAGTGAGATATAAGAACTGATTATTAGACAATAGATCTGGAAAATATCAAGATAACTTTGACTTTTTTTTTGCTTGAATTAAGCCAGTGTTTTTCAACCTTGGGGTGAGGACTAGGGCTGAAAGATATATCGTTATTGTATCGATATCTAGATATGAACATTCAAGATATTAATATCGAAAAAGCAACAATATAAACGATATAGATTTCCCCCGCGCTCGCCCTGCATGTACAGCTCTGGAAGTCACAAATTTCATTTATTCGTACTTTATGTTAATGCTGATGACTGGCAGTGAGTTGTTATAAATAAAACTGCACTTTCCACATTCTTTTGTATTATGATGTTTGTATTTTTCTGAAAAATGCTTGGTTTTCACCGAACCCGCCGTCATATCGTATCATATCGATATCAATATATCTGGCATGAATATCGAGATATGAAATTTTGTCCATATCGTTCAGCCCTAGTCGGGACCCCACATGGAAATTCAAATGGGGTTGCCTGAAATTTCTAGTAATTGATCAAAAATAGAAATAAAAACTTACTACTAAAAAATGTATGGTGATTTGAGAGACAAACCCAAAGACATGACCAACTGTGAAGCTGAAACTGAAACACAGTGGTTCTGTTTCTCTGTCAAATGTTCATTGTGGTCGGTTTCAGATGCTGCAGCTCTTTCATAATTCATAGTTTGAGTTCTTGTTTGTTCAGTATTAATTGTCAGCCTTGTAAATCCAAGCTGGACTGACTGTACATATTCTGACCAAGGAAAATAAAATTCTCACTTTGTGCAGTAATCTACACCTGGATTTACTGCCTCTGTCCATAATAATATACATTATATAGACTAAATGTAATTAAAAATGAACATTTATTTGCAACATAGTATAGCAAACTATTACATGATCAAAAGCAAATTAATTTTAGCAAAAAAAAAAAAAAAAGTCTCAGCAAAAAAAATAAATAAACAAAATCTACTTCTAGTACACTAGAAAAAATGCCCCTCTAAAAACAAGTTTAAAAAATTCATACAAGATTTTTTTTGCTTGAATTAAGCAAAAAATCTTGAATTAAGCAAAAAATCTGCCAGTGGAACAAGTGAAAATTATCTCAGTAAGATTTCTTGAAATAAGATTTTCAAGTTCTATTGTTTAAAAATCAGTTCTTATATCTCACTGAAAAGTTACTCTTTAGGTGATTGTCTTATTTTAAGTGCGATGAGATATTTCGACTAAAAATGAGAAAAATACACTCGGTAAGATATTTTTTCCAGTGTATCATATCAGCACGTTTGAATTTTTTTCTTATTGAAGAACTGGTTGAACTTGTATGAATATTTAAAATAAATCACACGTTCAGAAGGCTCACCACAGACACGTCAGGGGTTAAAGGGTTAAAAAAATGAAACAAAACCTTAAGAATCCACTTTTAATCAAAGCAACTGAAACAGAAATGTAAGCAGAAAGTCGAAGTGGAAGACTGTCGTTTTTCTAAAGAAACGAAGTCAGTCAAAAAAAAAGCGGAATAGAAGCTGACAACAAGGGGCAAAAGGTCACAATGAAAGAGAGGCCGATCTCATTATTTTCATACTCGACTAATCAACATGAATGAGGTGCCTGTTTGTCTGAGGCTAAACTGGGACGGGTATTGTGTCTGCTTCCGTCTGTCCTCAAACTAAAACGGGTAAGTAAAAGTGATGTCAGGGAGGCAGCGGCAGGCTTAAAGGTCTGTGGGATTTTCCTGACAGTTCCCAGTTTATGGCTCAGGTTATAAAAGACGATGATGGTTCAGGGAGGTGTTACGATTCCTAAAGCCCCAAAGAAAACTCAAAGTGTCTTAGTGATATATGACTGGACAAATATACAGGGTCAGGGGGTTTTTTACACCATAATGTGCAACAGAGGAGACTGGAGTCCAGTGTTTTTCAGCCTAGGGGTCGGGACCCTACGTGGGGTCACCTGGAATTCAAATGGGGTTGCCGGAAATTTCTAGTAATTGATAAAAATAAAAATAAAAACTTACTAATAAAAAATATAGGCTATGGTGAGTCTAGAGCAGGGGTGTCGAACTCATTTTAGTTCAGGGGCCACATTCCCACTAATATGATCTCATGTGGGCCGGACCAGTAAAATAATGTAAATAATAGGTTAAGAACTTATAAATAATGTTAACACTAAAGTTTTCTCTATGTTTTTGAGTGAAAAAAGGAAAATTTTGTAATGAAAATGTTTACATCTACGAACTGCACTTGAACAAAACATGAACAAATACGAACAACCTGAAAATTCTTGAGAAAAATTAGTGCAATTTTAACAATATTATGCCTTAGTTTATCATTTGTACATGTGCGTCACAACTTACAGATCACAGTGGATCTGCAAATACACCAAATGTTTAGGAACAGGGAGAATATTGGTAACATTCTACATGCGTCTCTTAAGACATTTCATATTGTTGATATTTGTTTGTGTTATTCACATTTTTTGTAAAAGGATAGTCTGTAAATATAAACGTTTTTTGTGTAATTTTACTTTTTTTACACTAAAACAAAGACAAAAATTTGCATTTTTCATTATTATAGGTTGTTATGATTGTATTTTACTGGTTCTGACCCACTTCAGATTGAATTGACCTAAAATGATTTTCACGTCCTTGATTGTTCATATCTTCATTATAATTTTTGCTTTTCACAAATTCATCCCAGGGCCCAGATTGGACCCTTTGGCGGGCCGGTTTTGGCCCCCGGGCCACATGTTTGACACCTGTGGTCTAGAGAGACAATCCCAATCCATAAAAGCCATGACAAACTGAGTCTGAAACTGCAGCACTGTGGTTCTGTTTATCTGTCAAATGTTCATTGTGGACAGTTTCAAATGCTGCAGCTCTTTCATAATTCATAGTTTGAGTTCTTGTTTGTTCAGTATTAACCCTTTCATGCATAGTGGTCCCTCCAGTGGACAGCTATTCTACAGCTGTTCTCTTGTATATTCATGGATTTCGTTGTTCTTTTTGTTGTTGTTGTTTTTTACACATATCTTTCTTAAAGTTTTAAGACACTACATATCTTTTCTGACATGAATTGGTAACATTATGTAGATCTCTCCTGAGCATAAAGTTCCAGAATCACAAGCCCTCCCCATAGTTTTCACACAATTTATCAGTAAATACATGTTTCTGGGCGTCAAAAATTAAACGTGTGGTGTCCAGCTGAGTGGACATTTTTGCAACTTCATGAAAAATAGGTTCATAAGATTTTTGTTTTGTTTTTTTTTTCATTATTATTTTTTTATGTATTTAATTTTTTTTTTTTTTTAAATTATTGTTATTTTTTTAATTATTATTATTTATTTTTCAGAAGAAAATTTTTAATTGCATTGTTTTTTTTTTTTTTTCATGCCTAAAGAGGAATAAAAACACTCAGGAAAAAATTTTGATTAAGGTTCTCATAATTCGTGCATGAAAGGGTTAAAGGTGCAGTATGTAGGAATTATGTTCTAAGTAATTCTAAAATGGCCTCGACTGTCACCAGACATTAACCCTTTCATGCATTAAACATGAGAAGCTTAGTGAAGATTTTTTTCTCTTGAGTGCTTTTATTCCTCCATAGGCATGAAAAAAGCAATGTGATCAAGTTGTTTTTTGTTTTTTTTTCATGGAGTCACAAAAATGTCCATGCATTTAATTTTGAAGTAAAGAAACGTGTTTGAAACCCAATATCAGAAATTGATATTAAAAAAATGAAATAAAATCTGATGTTTTCTCACATTTTAACATATTCTAATGCTAAGTATTACTCTTTTCATGGAGATAATATGCAAAAAAAAAAAAAAACCAACAACTTTTTTTTCTAACAAATAACAACTGATTTACACTGAAACATGTTACTGTAGATCAGGTTATCAAGAACAGCAAAGTTACAGTAATGGTATGAATTTTAGTGTATGGGATGATGCATGAGCGTCCACTGTGCTGGCTGATGTGGAACTAAAACAACAAAACCCATGAATATACAAGAGAACAGCTGGAGAAGAACTGTCCACTGGAGTGACCACTGTGCATGAAAGGTTAAGGAATCATGTTCATTTCAAATACTGATATCACTGACAGTAGTAGTCCAGCCAGAACATTTGCATTTGAAAAGCTCAGCGTCAGCTCCCAAATGATGCTTATGTTGTTGTTGTGTGTTTTGGTCTGAGGCTCCGCCCATCACCTGTCTGCCAATCACAGAGTCAGTAGCCGTTGTTCATCCAGGTTGCCAATTCCCACTGAGCTGCAGCTGGAACATTTCTGATCATAAATGTCTGATGTTGATAAACCTAAAAGGACTCTTATTATTCCCAAATATGTCGTGACAAAGTGAGAAACAAAACAAGGACATGTATAGGAGATGGTTTAGAAACATGGAGACGGATGAAAGCGGAAAATTTTGAAGATCGATGCCGGCTCTGCCTTAGTCTGACCCACTGGTAAGAACCACTGAGAGCCGGGGTCGCAGCCTCTTCACCCGGTCCCTTCTTCCGGGGCCGGGCTGCAGTCTCTTCTCCTGGCCCTGGTGAAGAGACTGCCGGTCCGGGACTGGTGAAGAGACCAGGTACGGTGTAGGACTTGTCTCTGTCCATGGTAGCTCCTTGTAGTTCAGTGTTTTCTGTGGAAGTGACTTCTTCATGTAGCGGTGTGTAATCCGAAAGGGGGTGGGGTGGGGGGTTCGGTAGTCCAGTGTCCATGGTTTGGTCGGGGGAGGGGGGTGGGGGTGTTGTACGGTAGCTTGTACTTCGTTGAAGTGAGAGTGAAACTTTCATTTGAGTGGGCAGAACATCTGTCCTGTTCTATTCTATATTATACTTATGTAGAATAAGTCTGGTGATTATTTTTTTTGTATAAAATTTATGGTGTGGTGGCAAGGATTAGTGGAAACGCTAGTAGTAGACGCTCATGCTGGATCTGGCAGCCCCTAGCCTGGGGGGAGGAGGAGAGGATACCACACTCTACAGTATTTTGAATGTGATTGCAGTACCAGTTTTGGCCACAATCCTACATACAGCACCTTTGTCAGCCTTGTAAATCCAAGCTGGACTGACTGTACATATTCTGACCAAGGAAAATAAAGTTCTCACTTTGTGCAGTAATCTACACCTGGCTTTTCTGCCTCTGTCCATAATAATATACATTATATAGACTAAATGTTGTATAATACTAATAATACTACTACTACTACTACTACTAATAATAATAATAATAATAATAATAATAAATAATAATAATAACACTGGGTTACAAAAAATGTTTTTTGCAAGTTGTCTAGGTTTTTTCAACTGAATTAGGACCATTTTGCACCGCTAAATCCAAAAATGACATCTGTTTTTCTCAATCAGGTCAGGTTTTTTTGCTAATTTGATTTTGAAAAATTTGATCTTCTCACAAAATATAATAATTAATACCAAAATAAGATTGGTAAGCACACTTTATGAAACTTGTGACTTGATTCCTGTTAGGTACAATGGTGTATTCACCGCAGATGGAGCAGAATACATCAGGCTTAAACAATAAATTTGTTGTTGACCAGTGTAATAATAATAATAATAATAATAATAATAATAATGATAATGATATTAATAATAATATCTTAGAAGAAGAAACAAAAAAAAAACAAAATATTGCCTTATTAATAGTATCATATATATCACGATATATCGTATCCTGGTCCTAATATTGTGATTGGTATCATATTGCCAGATTCTTGCCAATACACAGCCCTAACTATAGCGTGGGGTGGATGGAAAGAGCAGGAGGTGGGCTGGTTTTGTTGTCTACAGTTTCCTGTTGTGTTTTGTTTAATGGAGTTTATCCAGTTGACTCCACTCGAGCAAACAAAGGGGTTGAAAAAAACAAAAAAACAACAACAACAAAAATACAACCACAAAGCAAAAGTGCATTTTTTCCCTCAAGTTCTTCTAATCAAGAGCAATAGAAAACAACAAGAATTGAATTAATACTTGATGAGGTTATGTTTGCTGAATTAAAGGATGAAAACTATTAGTCGAAGCACGGTTGTATTTGTTAAAAATGCAAATGCGCTTCTGAATCTTTTCTCTTTTCTCTTTTTTTGGGGGTTGGAAGGTTCGGTTGATTCTCCCACAGGAGTTAAAAGAGCTATAATGAATCTAGCTGTGTGTTTTTTCCTGCGCAGTGTGCTCTGTAATTTCTTTTTTTTTTTTTATAGTTTATTGCCATTACCAACAAAAGACAGGTAATTAACAGCACATAACAAGATTGCCTTGAGAGGAGCTTTCACTGTACATTCACGTGTATATGTGTGAGATTCGATCATACAATAATAAGAGAGAAAAAAAACAAAATGCAGCCTTTCATGTCTATAAATGCACATTCCTCTGGATTACAGTGTAAAGATAAATGTATAGATGTACATTCCTATCATGCATACTCCTACAGTGTCCACATTTAGACATATTATAGTTGTGATAAAACCTGTACATACATATATAACACTGGTCAACAACAAATTTATTGTGGAAGTTTTTTGAGCTGATTTAGGATAATTTTGGTGTGCTGAATCCAAAAATCACATTAATTTTGCTCAATCAGGTCAACTTTCTGAACTATGCTACATATTGGCTTTTTAACATTTTGGCTTACATTTATGGGCATTTTCACATCATATGATACAAAATTCTTTCATATTTCTTGCAATAAACGAGTTCTGAAGATTTTACTTTTGCCAATTTACGATTAATGTTTTTTTTAATATTACAGGTGAATGAAATGGCTTCGACTAGAAGATCTTGCAAAAATAAGCCTGACGTATTCTGCTACATCTGCGGTGAATACACCATTGTACCTAACAGGAATCAAGTCACAAATTTCATAAAGTGTGCTTACCAATCTTATTTTGGTATTAATTATTATATTTTGTGTGAAGATCAAATTTTTCAAAATCAAATTAGCAAAAAAACCTGACCTGATTGAGAAAAACAGATGTCATTTTTGGATTTAGCGGTGCAAAATGGTCCTAATTCAGTTGAAAAAACCTAGATAACTTGCAAAAGAACATTTTTTTGTAACCCAGTGTTATCATATATATATCCACCTAGGATTACATCAATGGGAAGAGAATAATCAACAGCTGGAGCCCATCTCCTTTTAACCCTTGTATGGTGTTTGAGTCTGTGGGACCTGTTTTCATTTTTTATAAAAACAAAAATGATGAGTAGCGATTTGTACCTCCACCAGGAGGTATTGTGATCGCTTTGCTTTGTGTGCGTGCGTCCATGCGTGTTTGTTTGTTTGTTTGTTTGCAAGACAACTCAAAAAGTTATAGATAGATTTTCATGAAATTTTCAGGCAATGTTGATACTGGCACAAGGAAGAAATGATTAAACTTTGGTGGTGATCGGGGTGGGGTGGGGGTGGGGGGGCACTGATCTGCCTTGGCGGAGGTCTGCGCTCTCTTTTCTAGAAATGCACTTGTAGAGCGCAGACCTCCGCCAAGGCAGATCAGTGACCCCCCCACCCCCAAAACCCCCGATCACCATCAAAATTTAATCATTTGTTCCTTGTACCAGTATCAACATTTCCTGAAATTTTCATCCAAATCTGTCCATAAGTTTTTGAGTTATCTTGCTAACAGACAGACAAACAAACAAACAAGGAGACAAACAAACAAACCCACATGAAAACATAAAATAATATTATTAAACATAAAAATAATTACTTTGCAACTCAAATAAACTCATTTTGAAAAATGTAAAAGAGAAGTGTTCTTAAAATGTTCCCAAAGCTTATACAAGATAATTGAAAATAAAACTATTATATGAATGTATTTATTGTGTTTTATATTTCAGCATTAATTCTCATTATTTATTTTGTATTCAGTACATGATAACTTATTTAATGTATTTTTCCCAAAAAATTTTAAGTACCCCCTAGGGATGTAACAATATGAAAATTTCATATCACGGTTATTGTGACCAAAATGATCACGGTTATCATAATTATCGTGGTATTGTTGAAATTGTGTTCAAAATATGCAAAAAGTATTTATACACACACTGAAATAATTTAACCAAGTTGTATTTTAAAAAATAATAATAATAAAATAAAATAAAATAATGGACGCAATGTACCTTCTGTGGCAGAAACATTCAAGTATTAACCCTTAGTGGTCTGAGCCTATTTTGTCCATTTTTCAGTCCTTTTGATTTCGCCTTTATATACTATATAAACAAATGTTTACCATACCCATGTTTGGTGTCTGTTTTTTCAGCACAACTTCATCTCTATCATCTGTCTATTATTTTTTTCACTTTAACCTACTATATCAACACAAAAGGACAAAAAACACACAAAAAAAATCTAAAATCCGATTTGAAAAATGTATATAATTTATCGCATAAATAACACACAGATGCTTAACGAACCTTTTCAAAGACTTTAAAAGTGAATATCGGTTCCAAATATTAAAAATTAAGATTGGAATCAACTAAAACTATACTCAAATATTTGACATAAAAGCAGATTTTTACATTACAGGGTTTTTTCCCTAAAAATGCGGTAATCAAACACAGTTATCATGATAATTAGAATTTAAATGGCATGTTGGAGCCACTTATATTATTTATTAATATTTTGGATAATGGTAAATCAAAATAAGGCAAATGGTCCTATTGATTAATGAATTATGACTGATTTCATATTGTTTTCAGCTGCTCACGCCCTCCTCCTGATCGGACCGCCCTCCTCCTGTGATTAGGGAGAGAGGACAGCTGGTTCAGGCCTTTTGTCCGACTGTCATGAGGAAGGAGTGACACAGTTTATCTACCACTAAATATGCTATATCTGCTTAAGAAGTTTTTTTTGTGTGATTATTGTGAAGTACAAGTCAACCACGGAGAATATTTTTGTTGGAGAAAATAAATTTTGATCATTTTTGAATATAGAAATATCTCCACGAGTGCTTATTGGGGAATTTAGTGAGTCATAGACCTCCTCCTCAGACTACTCTGCTATTTTTATTTTTTTTACCCTTTTTCTTTTTGAATGCAAGAGTAGCTGTAACACGGTAATACTAACCGTCTGCAATTTTACCGTGGTTTTTTCATTATACCGGTAATCCCTAGTACCCCCTGAGCTTCTCCTGAGTACCCCTGTGGGGAATGGGTACCCCACTTTTGGAACCCCTGGAATATAACATAACATTCATCTGCAGTGAACCTGCCATCAGGAAACATATCTAATACAAATACCCTGTTGTGCTCTGTGTGATTTCTCCTCTAATAAACACTCACTTAGTTGTAAAAGCAGAGCTGCAGACTTCTATAGGATGTAAAGGAGTGGCATCGTCTTGTTACCATAGCGACTCAGTTCCCCTTCAAGTCCCAGGTATTATTATTATTTCGAGGTCCCCTTAATAAATAGGAGTTGTCAGCTGTCATGTGTTTGATGATTGACTTTGATCTGAGCTAATGATGGCTGTGTTGGGCTCCGAGCTGGAGGTCTCATTTCATTAGGCTCCGAGCCTGAGCTGAATATTTGTATGATCTCAAAAACAGAGCCGTTTCACCCAACAGATCCGGCTTCCGTCTCGATTTTTGGATATTTACATCAGTGTGATTAGGTCAACGGAGAACAATCAGTCATCCCACACAGCAACGGTAATGTCGTAACGGGGTTGATTTTGGCTCGATCCCCCCCGTCCGCCTCCCCTGTGGACTGATTACTGATCAGACTAGCATTTCATATCAGCCCTGTGTGGGGAAATTAGAGGATTAGCAACAACTTCATGCTTATTCCCTACGTATCTTGCAGGCTTCCAAATCCTGTGGAAGCCATTGTTATTTTAAGAAGCTTGGCAATTGAGCGTGGAAGCAAACTCTAATTCTCCCAAGTCTTCGGAGATCAGTAGCAGCGAGTGTTTTGGAGTTCTACCTCCTTTGCTATTCATGCACTTTCATGATATGAAAGTGAGCAACTGAGAAAGGGCAATGAAACCCACTGCCAGGACCTCTTCCCTCCAATCCACGGTTCATACATAATAGATAAGTCACTGTAAGTTACAGTACAGGGGCATAACTAGGCTAATGCTCAAATTTGCATATTTGTGCCAAATTCCATAATTCATGAATGTGCAGCAGGCAGCGATCCATGATGCAAAGAGCCACCTAGGTCCATATGCTGCATCTCAGGGGCTGATACTCACCATGTGCACCAACAACACTGTATTAAAAAGCAGCACTGAAGCTGTCATTCCCAGACACATGGGAGATGTGTCTTCATCATCAAAAGCCTTGGAGTCTGAACTCAGCCTTTGGGAAAGCCTTATTAAAGGCGCCAGACTCTGATGACAGAATCAGACAACAGGCTTTTTTTTTTTTTTTTCTGCCTAATTTTCTGCCGTTCGGTAACAGCATCACAGACGGAGCAGTCAAGTAATGAAGTACAAATACTTCATTACCTTACTTAAGACACGGTTCAAGGTTTGAGTTGCATTTTAGTGACATTAACCCTTTCATGCATAGGTCACTACAGTGGACAGTTCTTCTCCAGCTGTTGTCTTCTATATTCATGGGTTTTGATGTTTTAGTTCCATAGTGCGCTGCTTTTATTTTTATTTTTATTTTATTGTATTTCTCATCTTATTTCTTGCGCTTCAAAAATTCTGTGCATAATCAAATATTTTAATGTGCGTTGTTTTTATATTTATTTTTATTTTATTGTATTTCTCTCAAATTTCATTTTCTCTTGATGTATAATCAAATCTTAATGTATTTTAATATTGTATTTTTTCAATCAATGTGAAGCACTTTGGGCTACAATTTCTGTATGAAAGGTGCTATACAAATAAAGTTTATTATTATTATTATATCAGCCAACACAGTGGACACTTACGCACCATCCCATACACTGACATTCAGACCATTACTGTAACTTTACTGTTTTTGATAAACCTGATCTGCACTAACATGTTAAAGTGTAAATCAATTGTTATTTGTTAGACAAAAAGGTTTTTTTTTTTTGCATATTATCTCCATGAAGTGAGTAAATACTAGCATTAGAATATGTTAAAATGTGAGAAGACATCAGATTAGCAGCATTAAAAATGTTTTTATTTCATTGTTTTCATTTTAACTTTCTGATATTGGGTTTTAAACATTCAAAAATTAAATGCATGGATATTTTTGTAACTCCATAGGAAAAAAAAAACTCAATCGCATTGTTTTTTTTTTTCATGCCCAAGGAGGAATAAAAGCACTGAAGAAAAAAATCTTGACTAAGGTTCTCACCATTCATGCATAAAAGGGTTAAAGGCAAAAATTCATGTTCTTGGTCATGGACAGAAAATTTATCAATTTAGGGTCCAATTTTCTCAGGATTCTGAATCTGAAGTCATTTATGCAAAATCTTTTGTGGTTTTCAAATCACTGAGCCTTTATTGACACAAGGTTGAAACAAAAAAACATGAAATTTCGTCTATGCACTACTGGATTTAACTTTAATTTCTGTCAAAAATCAAACATAACATGCTTTCTTCTCTTCATCTGTGAGCTTTGAATCCTCCTGGATGGCTTTGGTCTGGGCATCTAAGCCCTATTCAGTCAGTCTGAAATGTAAAAAAAATATATACAGGGTGGGGAAGCAAAATTTACAATGAACATTTAGTTGTTTTTTCTCAGCAGGCACTACGTCAATTGTTTTGAAACCAAACATATATTGATGTCATAATCATACCTAACACTATTATCCATACCTTTTCAGAAACTTTTGCCCATATGAGTAATCAGGAAAGCAAACGTCAAAGAGTGTGTGATTTGCTGAATGCACTCGTCACACCAAAGGAGATTTCAAAAATAGTTGGAGTGTCCATAAAGACTGTTTATAATGGAAAGAAGAGAATGACTATGAGCAAAACTATTACAAGAAAGTCTGGAAAATACTATTAAAGAAGAATGGGAGAAGTTGTCACCCGAATATTTGAGGAACACTTGCGCAAGTTTCAGGAAGTGTGTGAAGGCAGTTATTGAGAAAGAAGGAGGACACATAGAATAAAAACATTTTCTATTATGTACATTTTCTTGTGGCAAATAAATTCTCATGACTTTCACTAAACTAATTGGTCATACACTGTCTTTTAATCCCTGCCTCAAAATATTGTAAATTTTGCTTCCCCACCCTGTATATATCAATTAGGCATTACTCCATCACATGTGTAAGAGTTGTTTTATTAGTTTAACTATAAATTGATATATAGAAGCCTTCCTGAAGTGATTCTGGCTGCTTAAATTGGCTTCATCATTGACAGAGCAAGTCCAAATCTAAGAAATTGTTGGGCAGTTTCAAAACTAATCTGCCTTGGCGGAGGTCTGCACTCTCCAGGTGCTTTTCTAGTTCCATACCATACCATACCATACCATACCAACTTTATTTATAAAGCACTTTAAGAACTTTACAGCTGGCCAAAGTGCCGTACACCAAACATAAAACAAGGGATTAAATAAGTAAATAAAACTAGTGAAAACACAGGGTGTTAAGTGGGCTACGAACAACACAATACAAACATCATAAAAACAAAGACACGTTCAAATCTGTTAAAAACAGCATAAAAAAAAAAACAAAAACAGACATGTCATTCACTGATTGAAAGCTAATGATTTAAATGTGATTTAAAGACAGGTAGAGACTGAACCTGTCTAACAACTAAGGGCAACTGGTTCCACAACTTTGGGGCAACAACAGAAAAGGCACGGTCCCCACGAAGCTTCTTTTTAGTTTTTGGAACCACAAGCTGCAGCTGATCTGCTCCATTCCATTTAAAACTAGAAAAGCACTCTGAGAGCGCAGACCTCCGCCAAGGCAGATCAGTGTGCCCCCCCCCCCATCACCACCAAATTTAATCATTTGTTCCTTGTGCCAGTATCAATATTTCCTGAAATTTCCATCCAAATCTGTCCATAACTTTTTGAAAGATCCGGATCAGTCTTTGCCATTTGATAGAACACCCCATTGTAAATCCCTGAGTCAAATTGCATGAGATTTGCGCAATTCCCCCATATTGTGATTTCCACCATAAATATTAGTCCCATATTTATTTTACCTATATTTTAAGATTCCTTGACCATGAAAACATACCATTAGCAACTGGATTCATAATTATATCCTTATTAGTTCAGTAGTTATTCACGAAAATCCCATTTCTCATAATGGCGGTTTTCTTCTGGATCTAGCTCCTTAAGTATTAAAGCTACATGAAATCCAGTGGCATACTCCTGATGCGGAACTGACTGAGCTACACGATGGTGCTTGTCAGAAATTTCTACCTTTAATATTAAAGGCACAGTAGGCCAAAAAGTAAGGGCACCCCCATTTTTTATATAAATTGAGATAAAATCCGCCTTCTGGATCAGATCCGGATCAGCCTTTGAAATGTGATAGAGGACCCCATTGTCAATTCCTGAGTTAAATTTCATGAGTTTTGGTCAATAATTAAGCGAGATATTGGGAAACGAAAATTTCAAAGTGATCCAGAATCCAGGATTTCTTCTGGATCACCCCCAAAATTTAATCATTTCTTCCTTATCCCATTTCCAACAAACCCTGAAAATTTCATCAAAATCTGTCCATAACTTTTTGAGTTATGTTGCACACTAACGGACAGACAAACAAACAGACAGACAAACAAACCCTGGCAAAAACATAACCTCCTTGGCGGAGGTAATAAGCAAAATATCACTCCTTTAAGTAGTTTTGAAACCAGTACTTTTATAGTTTCACTTGAGTGTAAAAGCTTGAGTTAATACTTCAGTTTCTGCAGGAGTCTTTTTAAACCTTCGTATCTATAATTCTACCTGAGTCATGAATGGGAACACTTTTGACATCTTATTGTGAACAGATTGGACGGGTCACTTTTTCATCAGGAGGTTCTGGAAATCCTGACGCAGCCCTCACCGCCAAGTGTTCCGAAGTAGATTTATCATTCCACTTGATGACGGGCTAAGTTATTTATTCATTACCTTTGTTCTCCGGCTGCCTCAGATGAGTAGGCACATGTCAGCCACATAACTCATTATTGGTGATTGTGTGTCATACGTCCTCTTTTTATATCTCACCCATGTCTTGTCATACTTGTCAGATTAATGGTATCCGTCTCTTCTGAGGGATCGTGACCCCGTCATGTGGAGTGAGATTTGCTTTGATTCAGATGCCTCGGCTGCAACATATGTACTGTATCAATTTATTTTGTGTGGGTGTGTGCTTTTTTGGTAGGCAGAGGGAAAGGGAAAAAGAAAGAGAGAGTGTTTTGAACTGATTCCTTTTGGTGAAATGTGTTCGTCATCTATCTGCTGGTCTGAGAGGAGAATATCTAACTGATGTTTTCTGGATTCCAAGCTTTAAAAGTCATCAAAACGGACAATATTTATTTATTTATTTTTTTTAATTCACTTTTTTATTGACATTCTGTGTCAATTTTGACAAAGATATTCATTTTAAAGGTAACACTTTATAACTAGAAGCACTCGGAGAGCGCAGACCTCCGCCAAGGCTGATCAGTGGCCCCCCCCGTGGGCCCCCCCACCCCCGATCACCACCAAAATTTAATCATTTCTTCCTTATCCCATTTCCAACAAACCCTGAAAATTTCATCCAAATCTGTCCATAACTTTTTGAGTTATGTTGCACACTAACGGACAGACAAACAAACAGACAGACAAACAAACAAACAAACAAACAAACAAACCCTGGCAAAAACATAACCTCCTTGGCGGAGGTAATAAGTACACACTATGAAGCATTAGTTAAGCATTAACAAATACTGAATTCATTATTTTTAAAGCATATTTCTGACATGAATACTCATTAATATCTGGTTTATAAGCACAGTTATAAATGTTTTACTCATCATTCACAATCATAATCATTCATCATTCAGTCATGCAGTTTATTTTAATAATCCCATGTGTTTTTTCTTTCCTTTGTTAGAATAACTGAAACTTTTGTGAGTCTTTAGGCATTGTCAACCTTTAAATTCCATTTGTAAATGCTTTATATTACAAAGATAGTGCACACTTTAGATGAGCTCACACCATAGACTTAATTAATGAGTAGTAAGTGCTTTATAACTACCTGAAATAATGAATTCCTGTATTAAGAACTGTTTATAGGACATCTATTGGAAAATAAATGTGTGAGTTAGCATAAAATACCCACTAACATATTCACTCACCATTAGTACATGTCTGAATAGCGTACGTGCGAGCATAAATGCACATCATAACTGGTTTGTAAGTGATGCAATACAAATTTTTAAATGCTAAATCCATAATTTATAAAGTATGAAAATACAATCATTCAGCACAATGTAGACGAACTTATTAATGAGTAAAACCATTATAACTGTGCTTATAAACCATATATTAATGAGTATTCATGTCAGAAATATGCTTTATAAATGATGAATTCAGTATTTGTTAATGCTTAACTAATGCTTAATAGTGTGTACTTATTATAAAGTGTTACCCATTTTAAATGTAATCAACAGTATATTATTCTGAAAGTCCCATTTTTTTTTAAACAATGAAACAAACAAAAAGAACATAAACAAGTAGGGAGTAAATTGCAGTTATTACATTTACTGTATCTAATCTTCTATACAAAAATAAAAGCATCAAAGTCTGGTCTGCGTGGCATGATGTATTCCATCCACTTCTTCCAGTGCGTAACAAACAAGTCCTTCTTATACAGGGTGACACAAAAAAACAGGAACTTTTTAACAATCCAATTAGGGCTGCACGATTTTGGCAAAAAAAAAAATCCCGATTTTTTCCTCTAAAAACTCGATTTTCGATTTCGATTTTTGGGTATAACTAGAAAAGGCAACAGCAGTCAACATGTCGTTTTCGTGAGCAGCCCACAATGCAAGCCACTGCTCTGACCTCAAAGCTGTGATGGTATCACGTGATGAACCTACAGTTTTGTTTTGTTTTTTCTCTTCATTAAATCTTTGAAATGAAGTAGAGTATACAAACAATGTATACAACAAGAAAATAACATAAGTTTGTCAGGGGGAATACACTATAAGAAAATGTCCAAATCAGAGCAAATACTGATAGTTGTTACAACCTTTTTGTTTCCACATTTATCTAACAGCTTTAAATAAATTTCAACATCTTACAAAACATAAATAATATTTGGTTTTGTGTTACAGAACTTACATTTGTGAATGAAAAATTTAGCAAGTAAGAGGACTAAATTAATTATTAAAAAAAAAAAAAAAAGTTTATTTTTTCTTTCTTTTCTGGGTATCTGGGCCACAGCAGTGATACCAGTGTCAGTCAGTGACAGGCATCAGTCGTGCGTGTGTGCGTGGACCAGGTTAATATGAGTGTTCCCCATGCGGTTCTATTTAAACTGGGGGATCCGTGCGTGGAACAGACCGACCCAGGACACACTGGAGGGATTCTATGTGTGGAGCTGGTGGATGTGTGTGGGCACAGGGCTGTCTGGGCTCCTCTGCTGAGGCTGCTGACCCCGAGACCCGGACCCGGTTCGGAAGAAGACAGTACGGTACGGATCCGGGACAACGGAAGATGAGTGATCCGCTTGCAGTTATATTTCAATTGCGGGATCCGTGCGTGAAGCCACGGCTTATATTGGTATAAGTACTGCGGGTTCATGAACAGATTTAACGTCCGGTCATTACACGGACTTCTGTGACAGACCGCTGTCACAGGAAGAGCCTACGGGAGCCCGCGGAGGCGCGCGGCCCGGAGGCATGAGAGAGATGACATCGATTTTACGATTTCCCTTTTTTAAAAAATTGTCCTAACTAAAAAATCCGATTTCGATTTAAAATCGATTAATCGTGCAGCCCTAAATCCAATAAAACCAAGAGTGACGGAAGAAAAATATTTTATTCATAGTACTTGAAACCTTAAAACATGCCATTTAAGAAACAATGATGGAATTTTCATTTTTAAAAAAAATTCCTTCCTGTAGATGGCGTCCTCCTGTACGAATGCATTCTTGAAATCTGCTGTTGAGATTCCTCATTGACCGCTGCAACATCTCAGCTGGGATACTGTGAATTTCATCCTGAATTCTCTGTTTTAACTCATCCAGAGTTCTTGGTCGAGTCGTGTACACTTTACTCTTGAGTTAGCCCCACAAGAGAAAATCACAAACAGACAAATCTGGCGATCTAGGGGGCCAGGGAACGTTACCGAATCTTGAGATCACACGGTTACCGAACAATTCTCGCACAGCCGCCAATGGTTCCTAAAATGGGGGTGTGTTTACTTTCTCAAGGTCACTGTCTCGCAGTGCTGCCACTTGCTCATGTCTGCCAATACGCACTTCAAAAATTCCCGTTTTTTTGGGTCACCCTGTAATTTTTAAAAAATTAAAATTCCATCATTACCTCCGCCAAGGAGGTTATGTTTTTGCCAGGGTTTGTTTGTTTGTCTGTCTGTTTGTCTGTCCGTTAGTGTGCAACATAACTCAAAAAGTTATGGACAGATTTTGATGAAATTTTCAGGGTTTGTTGGAAATGGGATAAGGAAGAAAAGATTAACTTTTGGGGGTGATCCGGAAGAAATCCTGGATTCTGGATCACTTTGAAATTTTCGTTAACATTGTGGTAAATGGGGCCAAAATTTTCATTTCCCAATATCTCACTTAATTATTGACCAAAACTCATGGAATTTAACTCAGGGATTGACAATGGGGTCCTCTATCACATTTCAAAGGCTGATCCGGATCTGATCCAGAAGGCGGATTTTATTTTAAAAAATAAATGTAGGATTTGTATCACCGATTATGTGGGGAATTTTTGCGCTTGGCGGAGGTCTGCGCTCTCCGAGTGCTTTTCTAGTTGTTTCTTAAATGGCATGTTTTAAGGTTTTAATTACTATGAATCAAATATTTTTCTTCCATCACTCTTGGTTTTATTGGATTGTTAAAAAGTTCCCGTTTTTTTGTGTCACCCTGTAGTTCACCTCTGCAGTAAGTCTCTCCATCACGGACAATATTTTAACCCATAAAGACCCAAATATCCACTGGCAACCAAAATCATCTCCTGCTGATCCACCAATTCTATCAATACATGTAAATAATTAGTGTAAAATACAGTAAACCCATAGCTGGGACTTAGGAGGTTAAAAAAGCAAAATACAGAGGATAATCAGTTTTCTATGTTTTGATATAACAATTTTTGATTTTACTCCGGGTTTTCATGAACATCTAAATTAAGTATACGAAATTAAATCGAGGAAAATAGATGATTTAGAGCAGGGGTGTCAAATTCATTTTAGTTCAGTTCCACATTCAGCCCAATTTGATCTCCAGTGGGCCGGACCAGTAAAATAATAACAGTGAAAAAAGTAAAATTATATTATGATCAGGTTTACATCTACAAAGTTTCCTTAAAAATCTGAATAACATGAACAACTTGAACCGTCGTAAGAAAAACAAGTGCAATTTTAACATTTTAACAATATTCTGCCTCAGTTTATCAGTTTATCATTTATTATTTACACATGTGCATTACAATCGCACAAAATATTTAGTAACAGGCAGAATATTGGTAAAATTGCATTTACTTTTCTTAAGACATTTCTGTTAGTTCATATTTGTTCAGGTTATTTACATTTTTGTAAAAATATAGTTTGGTAATGTAAACATTTTCATGTAATTTTACTTTTTTACAACAAAAAAACAAAGAGAAAATTTGGGGTTGTCATTATTTACAGGTTATTATGATAATATTTTACTGCTTTAACCCACTTGAAATCTAATTGGACTGTATATGGAACCTGAATTAAAATGATTCATATCATCAGTGTAATTTTTGCATTTCATAAATTCATCCCTCGGGCCAGATTTGGCCCCCGGGCCGCATGTTTGACACCTGTGATTTAGAGTGAAAAATGCAAAATGCAGAGGATAATATTATAATAAATGGAAATACATCGATTACGAAAGAGTAAATTGAGAGAAAAATCTATTTGGGAAGTGACACAGAAGTAGAACTGGGTCTTTATGGGTTAAAAGTCTGTTGAGTATATTCAAAGGGGTCATATTAAGTGCAGAGTTTTGTTAAAAGAACACAAGAGAATCAGTTTGACTTTGTAAGGAAGCTGAACCAATTTTTCTTTCTTTTGTTTTGCTCCTTTTTTTTTCTTTGCACATGACTGCGAGTAATTTTAAAGGAGCAGATGAATACTCATGAGAACAAAATGTCAAGCAGTCGGTCCTCCTGGCTCGTACTCTAGCCACCACCAGAAGCAACGTTTGACATTTGGTCTAAAGGCAAAGATCTGCGTTTGTCCAAATATGAAACTTGATCTTTAGAGACATTGATTCAGTTTTATTGTGGGAAGGTCAGGCACCTAACAGCGGCAGTGCAGACAATTTGTTCTTTGATTTTCAAGTTAAGCGCAAAGAAAATGAAAATAATGACCTTGTGGGTGTCTTTCGCATCAAAACCGTTTTTTTTTTTTTTTTTTTTAAGCTTCGGACAAAACTAAGCGGTGGTTGACGGGGTAAACTGATTAACCAAAATGTCTGACAGAGCTTTTACAGGTTGGTGCTTAACTTAACCCTTTCATGCATAGTGGTCACTACGGTGGACAGTTCTTCTCCAGCTGTTCTGTTGTATATTCATGGGTTTTGTTGTTTTAGTTCCATATCAGCCAACACAGCGGACACTTATGCATCATCCCATCCACTGCAATTCATACTGTTACTGTAATTTTGCTGTTCTTAATAAACCTGATCTGCAGTAACATGCTTTAAATCAGTTGCTAATTGTTATTAGGCTATAATTAGCAGTTTTCTTAATCTTTTTTTTTTTTTTTTTTTTTGCATATTATCTCCATGAAGTTAGTAATAACTAGTATTAGGGTATGTTAAAATGTGAGAAAACATCAGATTATCTGCATGAAAAATGTTTTTGTTTCATAGTTTTTCTTCTTCCAACTCCTTTTCGAGTGTAGATGAATAATTTTGGAATTTTGAATTTGCATGGATTCTGTAAATGCTCGAAATAAACAAAAAATAATGAATGAATGAACAGTTTTCACACAGTATATGACATTCTGATGATGGATTTTAACCCTTTCAGCATGAATTATGAGAACCTTAGTTGCGATTTTTTTTTTCCCTGAGTGTTTTTATTCTTCTTTAGGCATGAACAAAACAAAGTGATTGAATTTTATTTATGAACCTACACTCAAAAAAATAATTAAGCCAAAAATGTTGACCTAATGTATTTTAATTACATTTAAATTTTCCATGTAATTTTATTACATAAGTTTAATGTAAAGAGTTGCATTTAATACAATGTTTTTTCTATCATACTGAGTCAATATGAATAAATTAAATACCTTCAGTCAGATTTGCTTTGGTTAATGCAAACTTTTACATAAACTGTTTGACTGTGACGCTCAGCCTTTTTATGTGATCTAGTTAATAAAGTTTACTTTATTTGTTTAGATTCACTTTATACTAAGCATATTCACATTATGTTTGACTTTTTCAGATAAATAAACTTTAAATTTCATATATTTCAGTTACATTTTACTTTAAAATATTACTTCATGTTTATTAGAGCCAAGAATAATTTTTTTGAGTGTATTTTTCATGGAGTTACAAAAATGTCCACTCAGCTGGACACCATGTGTTTAACCCTTTCATGCATGAATTATTAGAACCTTAATCAAGATTTTTTTTTCCTGAGTGTTTTTATTCCTCTTTAGGCATGACAAAAACAACAATGTGATTGATTTTTTTTTTTTTTTTTTTTTAAATCAACCTGTTTTTCATGGAGTTAAAAAATGTCCACTCAGCTACACCATGAATTTTATTCTTGAAGCAAAGAAACATGTATTTAAAACCCAATATCATACAGTGATATGAAAACAGTGAAATGAAACCATGTTTAATGCAGCTAATCTGATGTTTTCTCACATTTTAACATATTCTAATACTAGTTATTACTCACTTCATGGAGATAATGTGCAAAAAATAAATATTAACAATTGATTTCCACTCAAGAACCAATCACGAACAGCAAAGTTACAATAATGGTATGAATTGCAGTTTATGAGATGATGCATAAGTGTCCACTGTGTTGGTTGATATGGAACTAAAACAACAAAACCCGTGAATATACAAGAGTAAAGCTGTAGAGTAACTGTCCACTGGGGTGACCACTATGCATGAAAGGGTTAATTTTTGAAGCAAAAAACCCCCAAAAACATGTATTTAAAACCCATCATCAGAAAGTGGAAAACTATGAAATAAAAACATTTTTCATGCAGCTAATCTGATATTTTCTAACATTTTAACATACTCTAATACTAGTTATTACTCACCTCATGGAGAAAATATGCAAAAAAATTATTATTTTTTTTTTTTTTTGGATTGAGAAAACTTTTAAATTACAGTCTAATAACAATTAGCAATTTATTTACACTAAAACATGTTACTGCAGATCAGGTTTATCAAAAACAGCAAAGTTACAGTAATGGTATGAATTGCAGTGTATGGGATGGTGCTTTGTTAATAATAACAATAATAATAACAATAATAATGATAATAATAATAATAATAATAATAATAATAATAATAATAATAATAATAATCTTTATTTATATAGCACTTTTCATACATTGAGACTGTAGCACAAAGTGCTTTACATATCAGTTTAAAAATCAGTACCAGTACCAGTTGTTGGATGATATGAAGCTAAAACAACAAAACCCATGAATATACGGGAGAACAGCTGTAGAATAACTGTCCACTGGAGTGACCAGTATGCATGAAAGGGTTAAATACATGTTTCTTTGCTTCAAAAATTAAATGCATGGTGTCCAGTTGAGTGGACATGTTTGTAACTCCATGAAAAACAGGTTCATAAACAAAAAAAAAGAAGAAAAAAATCAATTGCATTGGTTTTTTTTATGCCTAAAGAGGAATAAAAACACTCAGGAAAAAAATTTTGACAAAGGTTCATGCATGAAAGGGTTAACTTAAGACACGCTGCTGGACAAAGGCTAGACACAGAATAGTCTCTGGAGGAATGTATCTGACCCGAGTTAATGACGTCTCAGTTACCGACAGAGGCTTTAGCGGCCGTCTCTGGAGGCTGTGCAGGGAGCTGTCCGTGGTGCTGAATGAGGTCTTGGTGAAGGTTTGGAGGAGGAAGAAGGCTCAGATGAGCGCCTCTCTCTCTCTTTTTTTTTTTTTTTTTTTTTTTTTTTTTTACACACCTCAGAGGGGAATACCGCTCATCTGAAACTTGAAATTGAACTTTGAAATATGCTTTTCCTCTGCCTTAGATTTTCCCTCGTTTGGCTTAAAGGCATAGAACTGACACAGAGGAATGCAACTGAACTACATCTGAAAATAGCAAATTGGCTCTAAAAGCAAAAGTTTAACGCTGCTAAATAATTGTGTGTTTGCTTTAATAGGTACTAACACCATGTAAAAACTACATTACACTGTAAAAAAAACAGTAAAAAAAACTGTATTATTCCGGCAGGAGGGGTGCCGAAAAAATACTGTAAAATAACGGAAAATAACCACCTCATAAAAATATGGTAATTTTCCATAATTAAAATACAGTTTGTTTGCCCTAACTTTACTTGAGATTTTGCTTTTTTTTTTTTTTTACTTTTCAATGTTTAATAAAGAATATTTTCATGTATTTACCTATAAATATATATATAAATAATTTTCAATGAGACTACTTTGTATAATCCACTGATAACAACTGTATTTGGACAGTTTATCAGTGCTTATACATGTTATACATTCACAAAAATACATTTATTCAACATTTTTGTTGTAATTACCCAAGATATTTGTCAATGAACAAACAAGTCTTGTTAAACTTACAGAACAAAATACTTCTTTAACAGTTAATTGTCAGTAATTATGTCTCGTTTTATTTTATTTTTTTTACAGTATTAAACTTTAAATTAACAGTTTAATCTCATAAATAGAAAAGAAATATTTGTGGAATTATGATACATTTGCAAATGTATTTTAACTGTATTTTTCTGTGAAAAAAGAAAAAAAAATTTAAAAATTGAAATTTTTTGGTTATTCACAGTTACAGTTTTTTCGTGTTATTTTACATTTAACATGTAAAATTGCAGTCTATTTTTGTCATTTCATTGATATTTTCCTGTATCTTAAAAATGCAGGAAAAATCTGTAAAATAAAAAATGAAATTTCTGTTAAATTAGATTTTTTTTTTACAGTGTAGACTTGCTATACATCTGCATTTCCTCATTGAACAGTATAAAAATAGTTCATCTTTCTAACACAGTTTTTTTCAGTGCTCTGCTGCCTCCGTCTGTAATAATACACATTATATAGACTAAATGTCGTCTAAAATTAAAGTTTATTTGCAACATAGTATAGCAAACTATTACATGATCAAAAACAAATACATTTTAGCAAAAAAATGTCTGGGGTTGCCAGAAATTTGTGATGTTAAAATGAGCCAAAAAAAGTTTGGAACCACTGATTTAACTGCTGCTATTTCCTGAAGGTCTGGACCAAGGTTATTACCGTTAACGAAAACTATCGAAATGACGAAAACTAGAATTGAAAAAACATTTTCGTTAACTGAAATAAATAAAAACTATAATTAAAAGAAAAAAAAAAAGATAACTAACTGAAACTGTATTGTGTGCTTACAAAACTAACTAAAATGTATAAAAATTATGGATAAAATTCCCTTAATTTTCGTCTTTGTCAATGTTGGATTGATACGAAATCGATTTATTTCCCTCGAGCAATTTTAGCTAGCAGCACCGTATGATGTTTAATGGTCCGTCACTTCTCGTCACTTGTCGTTTAGAGTCATCTTCTTGTCCCCACTCTACCTGGAAACATGGAAACTCAAGTTGGGAGAAAGCAGAGTCCTGTCTGGGGTTTATTTGAATTCAGCGGTGAAGAAGAGAAAAGATATGAAGAAACTAAAATTAATACTGAAACTAAACTTAAACTAAGCATTTAGAAAATAACGAAAACTAAGAAAAACTAGCAAAGCTGCTCTAAAAATGAATTAAAACGAACTGAATTAGAGAAAAAAAAAAGTCAAAATTAAATGAAACTAAACTATGATGAAAAATCCAAAACTATAAGAACCTTGGTCTGGACTCTTCTTCTTTTTGTTTTATGCTTTAAAGTGATTCAGCAGATATCCAGAGTCACAGAGCAGAGCAACATGAGGAGAAAAACTCCCCAATGTGACGCAATGCTTAAGTTAAACCCTGTAATAAACACCGTTCTTCCTTTATGTAAGTATAGAATTCTTAATCGGTGTTGACGCTGCATCACCGACATGTGAAGCAGACTTCCATGTCACCTTTGAGGCTGTTGTGTTTGACATTGTACCGGTCTGCACTGCACTGAGCCGGACTTCCAACTGGAAAAAAGGTCACACTGTGTTATTTTACTCTTCAAAAACCTTTATCAGAGGCTCTGCACCCTGTGTTACGGCAGATTCCAACCAGACAGTGCTTTTTGATTCAATAAAAAAAGCTTCACTGAATACATAGAGAAACAGCGGTGTATGCAAATGAAAGCATTTTATTACAATTTTAACTACACTATTAAAAAAAAAAACAAACAAAAAAAAACCTGTATTATTCCGGCAGCAGGGGTGCCGAAAAAATACTGTTAAATAACGGAAAATAACTATCTCATAAATACACAGTAATTTTCCATAATTAAAATACAGTTTTTTGCCCAAACTTTATGAGATTTTGCTTTTTTTATTTTTTTTTTTACTTTTTAATGTTTAAGAAAGAATATTTACATGTATTAAAACAATCAAATTATATATATATACATATATATATATATATATATATATATATATATACATATACAGGGTGGGGAAGCAAACTTTACAATATTTTGAGGCAGGGATTGAAAGACAGTGTATGACCAATTAGTTTAGTGAAAGTCATGAGAATTTATTTGCCACAAGAAAATTGACATAATAGAAAATGTTTTTATTCTATGTGTCCTCCTTCTTTCTCAATAACTGCCTTCACACGCTTTCTGAAACTTGCGCAAGTGTTCCTCAAATATTCGGGTGACAACTTCTCCCATTCTTCTTTAATAGTATCTTCCAGACTTTCTGGTAGTAGTTTTGCTCATAGTCATTCTCTTCTTTCCATTATAAACAGTCTTTATGGACACTCCAACTATTTTTGAAATCTCCTTTGGTGTGACGAGTGCATTCAGCAAATCACACACTCTTTGACGTTTGCTTTCCTGATTACTCATATGGGCAAAAGTTTCTGAAAAGGTATGGATAATAGTGTTAGGTATGATTATGACATCAATATATGTTTGGTTTCAAAACAATTGATGTAGTGCCTGCTGAGAAAAAAAAAGAGTAAATGTTCATTGTAAATTTTGCTTCCCCACCCTGTGTATATATGTATATATATATATATATATATATATATATATATATATATATATATATATATATATATATATATGTGTATGTATATATATATATATATATATATATATATAGATAGATAGATAGATAGATAGATAGATAGATAGATAGATAGATAGAAATAATTTTCAGTGAGACTAAGCTGTACAATCCTCTGATAAAAACTGTATTTGGACAGTTTATCAGTGCTTATACATGTTATACATTCACAAAAATATGTTTATGTTTATGTTTATGCATTTGGCAGACACTTTTTCCCAAAGCGACTTACAGGGGAAAACCAATTAAATCACTCAATCAATCAAATTTTATTTATATAGCGCCAGATCACAACAAAAAGTTATCTCATGACACTTTATATATAGAGTTGGTCAAACACCAGACTCTAAGCCAATTTACAGAAACCCAACAGAAACAGAAAAATACATTTATTCAACATTTTTGTTGTGAAACCTCCCGTAATTACACAAAATATTTGTCAATTAACAAACAAGTCTTGATAAACTTACAGAACAAACACTTCTTTTACGGTTAATTGTCAGTAAATTTATCTTGTTTTATTTATTTATTTATTTATTTTTACAGTAAACTTTAAATTGACAGTTTAATCTCATAAATTGAAAAGAAATATTTGTGAAATTATATTGATACATTTGTAAATGTATTTTAACTGTATCTTTCTGTGAAAAAAGAAAAAAAAATATTTAAAAAAATTTGAATTTTTTTGGTTATTCACAGTTACAGTTTTTTTTCGTGTTATTTTACATTTGACATGTAAAATCACAGTCTGTTTTTGTCATTTCAGTCATATTTTCCTGTATCTTAAAAATACAGGAAAAATCTGTAAAATAAACAGTGAAAATTCTGTTAAATTACAGATTTTTTTTTTACAGTGTAGTTTTGTTAAAGAAAGCAGACTGAATTTACTGACAATTAACCCTTATAAGAACTGGTTTTATGAATATTAAAATCAGCATTATGGTAAATAAATCATATTGGTTGTCGTGCTTTTTGTTTCTGCTGTGCTTTTTATCTGCAGAAAGTGCAGCTTTAACATTCAGCGATAACCAAATCAGAACAGAAAAAACAAAGCCTCCACTCCGCTGTCAGTGCAATTAGGCTTTTGAGTCTGTTTTCTTACATTTCTTTTGTTTGTTTTTTTAATAGAAATGACACGTTGTGGTTTTATATGATACAGATTTCAAGAAGTCAGATAAGTCTTAATGTGATTTGGACTGAATGTAGGCGTTTTTCAGTGTGTTTTGACTGTTGTGGGACGCTGTAGCTCTCCTCTGGTTCCTGCTTTTCACTCACTATCTGCTCCTTCCACACTCACTCTCTTTTTCTTTCTCTCTCTCTCTCTTTCTCCTCTTCTCTCTCTCTCTCTAATCGACTCCCCCTGCTTCACCGTCTCCTGCCTGATTCACCTGTTCTCAGTCCCCTTGTTAAAACCCACCACATACACCGACTACTTTCTCCAACTTCTCACCAGATTCAAATGACGGCGTTCGCTCACCCAACTGTGAACGCCAGCCCGTTTCCTTCTTCCTCTTCTTTCCTCGCGTTTGTCGTTTTGACCTGGATTTCATCTGTTTAAGACATTCAGACCAATTTGGAAGGAATCCTTGTCTTGTCTAACAACCTACTTGCCTATTGTTTATTTTTATTACCCTGCCCCGAAGGGGAGGCGAGGGCTATTGTTTTTGGTTCGGTTTGTTTGTTTCTCAGTATGTTTATTTGTTCACACTCTAGCAGCAAAACTGTTGGTTGAATTCAGACCAAATTTGGTTTATAGATTGCCAGTGACCCAGAATAGAATTGATTCCATGTTGGGAAAAATAGGTTAAAGTTTCAATTTTTAATGAATTTTTTTTAACCTTTGTTTTTTTTTTTTTTTCATTTACTTATTGTGGGCGAAATTTCACACGTCTGTAGCAGCAAAACTATTGGTTGAATTCAGACCAAATTTGGTTTATAGATTTCCAGTAATGCAGAATAGATGTGGTTACATTGTGGGAAAAATAGGTTAAAGTTTCAATTTTTAATGAATTTTTTTTAACCTTTGTTTTTTTTTTTTTGTCATTTACTTATTATGGGTGAAATTTCACACGTCTGTAGCAGCAAAACTATTGGTTGAATTCAGACCAAATTTGGTTTATAGATTTCCAGTAATGCAGAATAGATGTGGTTACATTGTGGGAAAAATAGGTTAAAGTTTCAATTTTTAATGAATTTTTTTTAACCTTTGTTTTTTTTTTTGTCATTTACTTATTATGGGTGAAATTTCACACGTCTGTAGCAGCAAAACTATTGGTTGAATTCAGACCAAATTTGGTTTATAGATTGCCAGTGACCCAGAATAGAATTGATTCCATGTTGGGAAAAATAGGTTAAAGTTTCAATTTTTAATGAATTTTTTTAAACCTCTTTTTTTTTTTTTTCATTTACTTATTGTGGGCGAAATTTCACACGTCTGTAGCAGCAAAACTATTGGTTGAATTCAGACCAAATTTGGTTTATAGATTTCCAGTAATGCAGAATAGATGTGGTTACATTGTGGGAAAAATAGGTTAAAGTTTCAATTTTTAATGAATTTTTTTTAACCTTTGTTTTTTTTTTTGTCATTTACTTATTATGGGTGAAATTTCACACGTCTGTAGCAGCAAAACTATTGGTTGAATTCAGACCAAATTTGGTTTATAGATTGCCAGTGACCCAGAATAGACCTGATTCCATGTTGGGAAAAATAGGTCGAAGTTTCAATTTTTAATGAATTTTTTTAAACCTTTTTTTTTTTTTTAATTTACTTATTGTGGGCGAAATTTCACACATCTGTAGCAGCAAAACTAATGGTTGAATTCAGACCAAATTTGGTTTATAGATTGCCATAGACCCAGAATAGACCTGATTACATTTTGGGAAAAATAGATCAAAGTTTAAATTTTTTATGAAGTTTTTTCAAGTCCCCCCACCCCATTTATTTATAATGGGTGAATAATAATAATAATGATGAGTGACAGTGTACACAGTCAAAACTCGGTAAAAACACAGTAAAAAAAAAAAAAAACATACGGAAAATGGTGTTAAAAAAAAAAAAAGCCCAAATTGTTTTTTTTGTTTTGTTTTTTGTTTGTTTGTTGTTTTGTTTTTTTTGCTTGAATTAAGCAAAAAAAAAAATCTGAATCATGAAAAAAGATTTTCCAGATCTATTGTCTAAAAATAAGTTGTTATATCTCACTGAAAAGTTACTCTGTAGGTGATTGTCTTATTTTAAGTGTGAGATATTTTCACTAGAAATGAGAAAAAAACACTTGGTACGTTTTTGGTTTTTGCAGTGTACCTGCTGTAATTTTCCCAGACCCTTTTACAGGAGGTGAAAGTCGCTGTAATCTTTAACGACATTGTGCGGTAATGATTATTGATGTAGCACATTTGCACAGGACTAAAGTCTCTGGCAGTTACTACTTTACCCCACGTACTTAAGTAAAACTAATCCAGTCCAAATAGGCCTTTAGTCTGATACAGCGCCAGTTTTTGAGGATATTTTATTAATTAAAGCATTTCTAAAGCCACTTATTTGTAGTTGAATGATTGTTTTTTGTACTTTTTAACATATAAATATGCTACTTTGTTTAGAGTCACCTCCTGATTTCATTATTGAGTCCCATCAAAACTGAGAAAAGGACAAAAAAAACGACTCTAAAAAAACTGTGTATTTTTCTCCTTTTTATTTAATAACATATTTGTATACTCAATCTAATCGCATAATGACATCATTTGCCGTTTGTTGCACAAATCTACAATATAGGAGCAGATGTTGAACATGTTTATCATTAAGCGTTTATTGTTTGATCGCTTAATAAGTGTGAGCAGTGTGGGTGGAAGGCGATAATGATGGGTATTTTCATTTTTCCTTTTAGTTTTTATCATTTAGGCAGATGTGGGGGGAAAAAAAGTCCCATTATCTCATAAACAGGATTTAACCAAATGACAGTAAAAAGACATAAGCCCAAAATGACTTCGAAATGATTAATTAGTATGTAAGAAGCTTGTTTTTTTTTTAGGCTACTTCATTATATTTAATTATGTCTAACTGCGGGTTATCACCGAGATTCATGTTTCATGCGTTCATCATTTGTATTATAACTTCTAGAGACGTTTGTTGTATCATGCATTATGCATTTTACACTGCGTTGAAAAGCCAATAGGCAGATTTTTGTCCCATTTACAGTTGCTGTCCCATTTAGCTGCTTAACTAGAGGGGAGCTCGTCTCAGTAACAATCTGACAGAATTTGGTTTTTGCCATCAGAATGAGTTTTCATCACACGGCTTCCTCTTTACATCATATGCCCTTAATAAACTGCAATAGGATTACAAGGTGTAGGCTGTGATCTGCTCCAGAGGTCTGGAGCACAGTGGGGATTAGGTATGGCATTTGATGTCAGCTTGTAAGGTTTCAAAGAATAATATACCATCCGCATTTCATCACTGTATGTAGAGGTGCATGGATTTGGTTTTGGCTGCACTTCTACCGAGCAGGCTCAGGCTTTCTGGTTTGTTGCTTTGAAAGAGAGACGGATGGCTCTTCAAGTAATATATTTAATACTTTGAAATGCTCTGGTTTAGATTTGCAGGTATTTTGGACCCATTTCCACATGTGCAATTATTTTGGTAACACTTTACTTGAAGGTCTAGTTTATAATGCATTAAGCACACATTCATAAGACATTATAATGCATTCTAAAAGTCATTACAGTTTATGATCATGTACAGGGTGGGGAAGAAAAATGTACAATATGTTGAGGCAGGGATTGAAAGACTGTATGACCAATTAGTTTTTTTTTTAAATTTTATTTATCTTTTTATGAGCAATGTAACAGAGCATACAAAGGAGCATAAATACAATGCATTCATTATACATTGCCTTTTTATATCATTTTTCCCCATTCCCAATCCAACTCCAAGGCCCTCCAAGAAGGGGCAACAGCAGAAACAAGAACATCACAACAGTCTCTGAGCAGTAGAAAATCAAATAAGTACACGCAGTATCAAATCTGTGGTGTACAAGAATATTAATTGAGCTAATGGAAATAAAAGAGAAAAAAAATTTTTTTTTAAAAATCATAGCTTGTAGATACCTGTTTACTTTTAAATATTAGACATTACCTAGATGTATCAAATGTGACAATAATTGGTAGACAGAACAAATTACAACAAAAAAACAACAATACCTAAACAATAATAAAACAGAGTAGGGTGGAGGTGTGAGAGATCAATCTGAAGGCAACGTTAGTAAAGACTGAAAGTAATCTAAAAAAGATTGCCATTTATTAAAGAATTTAGTTGAGGAGCCTTGTAGTGAGAGTCTAATCTTTTCTAATTTAAGAAAAAACATATTTAAGAAAAAACATGACCAATTAGTTTATTGAAAGTCATGAGAATTTATTTGCCACAAGAAAATTTCCATAATAGAAAATGTTTTTATTCTATGTGTCCTCCTTCTTTCTCAATAACTGCCTTCAAACGCTTCCTGAAACTTGCGCAAGTGTTCCTCAAATATTCGGGTGACAACTTCTCCCATTCTTCTTTAATAGTATCTTCCAGACTTTCTGGTAATAGTTTTGCTCATAGTCATTCTCTTCTTTCCATTATAAACAGTCTTTATGGACACTCCAACTATTTTTGAAATCTCCTTTGGTGTGACGAGTGCATTCAGCAAATCACACACTCTTTGACGTTTTCTTTCCTGATTACTCATATGGGCAAAAGTTTCTGAAAAGGTATGGATAATAGTGTTAGGTATGATTATGACATCAATATATGTTTGGTTTCAAAACAATTGACGTAGTGCCTGCTGAGAAAAAACAACTAAATGTTCATTGTAAACTTTGCTTCCCCACCCTGTAAAACAACTTTTACTAAGGTCAATACATTATTATAAGTGTAGACATAATATATTATAAATTCAGCTTTCATTATGTTTTATACATCCATACCAAAGTGACAACAGTGTTTGTAGGAAGAATCTCCAGTCCTGGGTTACAGAACACATTCTAACCATCATAACTGTAGCCAGTTATAAAGACACAGAGAACTGCTCTGACATGTAGTTTCTGAAACGGAATAATGCCTTAGAAACATCAATAATAAGTTACAAGATGACTGATGATATTATAACTAAGTATGATGACGTATGAGCAGTATCTGCTGGTTCTAAGTAAAGTGTAAGTCAACAATTATACATCCAAGTGTTCTGAATAACTCTTTATTTTGCAAAAACAAAACATTAAAAGAACAGAGACAGTAAATAGAAGTGTTACATGTTGATTTATACATAAATTAAAAAAATAATGTGGCAGCTCTAAATCTTTGTTAATTCAAACACATACTTTTTTTTTAAAAAAGCATTCAGGGAGATCAATTCAGACAGTTTCTAGTCTTTTAGCAACACCGAGCAGAGTACACAAATGCCCTTTTTCCCAGCTCTGTACGGGCGAATGGCACAAAGAGGAACAAATGCTCGTTCGATCACAGACAATAAGAATCAACACTTCTTCTTGTATTTAAACTGCAGATATAGGAAGGCAGTAGCCCAAGTATGGCCTTATAAATGAAGGTACACCAGTGTCCCAGCCTCCTAGTGGTCAGGGCAGGCCAGCCCACTCTGGAGTACAAGTCACAATGATGTGTCATGGTTTTAGAATTTGTAATAAACCTCAGAGAAGCATGATAGACTGTGTCAATCATTTGAAGATACTTAGACGATACGTTCATATAAAGTTCATGTAAACTTCATGTAAACTTCACCATGTGTGTATCAGTGTGTGGGGTCAAGCTTTGGAATGGGTTGGGGGTAGACCTCAAGCAGTGTCCAAATATTCAAAAATTCAAGAAAATGTACAAAGAAATGTTATTTTCACAATATCTGGCTCAAGGAAGGGTATGATCATTATTTGGATTGTCAGGTTGTTCTATTGTATGGTGTGTGTGTGTATAAACATGGGGGTGCAGACGTGTCTGTACAGCGGTAGACAATAAACTGGTGTGTATGTATGTGCGTATGTGACTGTATGAGTGTATGTAGATAATCACAATCTTATGTTGAATATCAAGTGATTTAGCACTAACAGTCTGAGGACTGGAATTAGGGGGTAGGACTGGATAAGGAGTGGCTTCTTCCCACTCCCTTTCAGGCACAACAGTTGTTCTTTTTTTTTTTTTTTTTCTATTATTTGATTTTTTTGTATATTGTTTTTCATTATTATTATTATTTTTCTATTGTTTGATTTTTGATTTGTGTATTGTTTATTATTATTAATATTTTTATTTTTGTTTCATATGTTTTGTATTATGTCTGTGTCTGAAATAAACTAACCTAACCTAACCTAATTAGTGTATAGCAGAGGCGATTTCTCATAGACTGCAAGGGAAGCCCGGCTTCCCCTAAAATTATGAAAATTAAATGGTTAAATATGTTCGGTTGTGTTGACATTTTATTGACTACAAATGTGTTAGAACACGTTCATCTCAAACATGAGTTCGTTCAGAATCAGCTTTGTCACAAATCAACAGATTCGATGTTGTTCACTTCTCATACATTCCCGTTGCGCTGTTTTCTCCTCCATCTCTGCTCAGTGCATTTGTCCGTAGACGCTGGGCGTCTCTGGGCTTCAATGGGACTGAGTGGAACAGTTGTTTTTCATTGCCTCAAAACTGGACGGTAATTGGATAAATGCCACGATGTTGTCCCGCCCCCGGACGCCGGGCATCTCTGGGGGTGAATGGAGCTGTGGGTGGAGCTCGGCCGGGCTGGACGCCAGAATCCCACATGCGGATTGGATGATCAGTCGAAAGGCTGAATCCTGTTTGATTGACAGCTGTTTTCAGATCTACTCCTTCACTGACACAGTTCAGTTTAATACCGTCACACATTCTGCTGTGAAATCAAGAGAGAAACCACTATGAAATTACTGGTTCATTTCTTGCACTGTAAATAAAACACACTCATTGTACTTCCTTGTTTCAATTTAACATAATTTCAGCGTTTTCTTGTTTCAGTTACATAATTTAATCATTTCTTGTTCGAGTTCAATATCGTTTTGTCGATAGTTAAATCAATCAAACTGTCGGCTAGGTCGGAGTGAAAGGAGCATCTGTTTAAAAAGGCTGAAGTCTTCCACCCACAACACACTGGGCCAAGGCAATCTAAGCAGAGAGGACGCTGGTCCAGTCCCTGGAAAAGACGCCTACTTGGTACGATAAGATCACTGACCATTTTCTTAAAAAGGAACAGAGGGCCGAATTTCTGTTTAAATAACTTGACAGTTTGTTTTGATGTGAGCCGACAATGAGCTTCCGCTGTCTAAAAGACGAGCAGCCGCCACTGGTGTACAGTAAAATAACACCAGGGCTGAATGTTACTGAACTTCAAGCACAAGACTCGTCTTATCACAACTCCGTAACAACTTGTACAGTTGTATGAAGACTTCTCACTGTCAATTTCATCTGTGCACTCTTGTCGTGCTGTTCTTCATGAATAAGTCATCAGTCCTCCACTATTCCCCTTTGGCTTATTGCTCGTTCTGCCGCCTCCGTGGCCCTGTAAAACCAACTGAAGTGTTTATAGGAGATAAGAGGCGAAAGAGGTCGCAGGCCCAATAATTCCTTTTATCGCCCTACGTTCTGCAGCGAGAACCATTTTATGGGTGAATTTGCTGAAGACGAATTTTTAATTAGAGAAGTTTGTGGACCCAGCAACAGAGGCCTAATGGGGGAATAAAAAGAAGCACACAAAGGGCATGTGCAGGACGGACGGTTGGCCTGCTTTGTTACTACATGTCATGGGGAAAAAAAAAACAACAGTCTCGGTGCGTTCTCGAAGCAATATCAATGAAAAGGCCTTTTAAAAATGGCTTGTGAGGTTTGTTTGGTTAGGTGTGAATGCTCTGTTTGTCTAGACGAGTCTGAGCCCTTTCGAAATTAGTTCAGGTTATTGATTTTCTTGGGGGCTTATCTTTATTAAAGGAGTCTACCTTGTCAGTGGAATTACTGCCTTTGCCATTAAGGTGAGCTGATTCTATTTCCCATTATTGTAAATTCCTGCCTTAGAGACTGAAATGGTTCAAGTTAATAGGAAATGCAATCTTTTGTCTTGGACTAAACTTATTAGTCCAGTAGTTGGACCCAGTTCTTTAAAACTTCACTACTGTATCAAATATTTTAACCCACGCAGGGTGACTTTTGTGGCAGTTCCTAAATACATTTTTCTCTCTATTTAACCTTTCCTAAGTTATTTATCGCCATTTATTGTAATATTAGACTATCCTCTGCATTTTGCAATTTTCAGTCAAAATCCTCTATTTTGTTATGTTTAATTCACTGATCATGTAGATCAGGGGTCTCAAACATCGTGATATATCGTATTGTGATCCTAGTATTGTGATCTGTATCGTATCGCCAGATTCTTGCCAATACACACCCTGTAGAAGCCAATAATGAATAACTGTCCACTGGAGTGACCACTATGCATGAAAGGGTTAAGGGTTAACGACCGAATAAACTACTACGAACATTTCCACGTTCACTCTGGAGCCTCTGAGCGTCCAAATGGGTCATATCTGATGACCATGAAAAGATGACAAACACCAATATACCTCAATAATCTACATATACAGGGGTTGGACAAAATAATGGAAACACCTTCACCTCAAGATGATAATGTCCCAATCCATACAGCTAGAATTGTTAAAGAATGGCATGAGGAACATTCTAATGAAGTTGAGCATCTCGTATGGCCGGCACAGTCCCCAGACCTCAACATTATTGAGCATTTATGGTCAGTTTTAGAGATTCAAGGAAGACGTCGATTTCCACCGCCATCGTCTCTAAAAGAGTTGGAGGGTATTCTAACTGAAGAATGGCTTAAAATTCCTTTGGAAACAATTCACAAGTTGTATGAATCAATACCTCGGAGAATTGAGGCTGTAATTGGCGCAAAAGGCGGACCTACACCATATTAAATTATATTTTGTTGATTTTTTAAGGTGTTTCCATTATTTTGTCCAACCCCTGTATCAATAAGATTCATGGATGAACAGTTATGAAACAGTTTAGATCAGTAGATGCTTTTTTTTTGGTCGACAGCGGATGTTTGGGTCTTTATGGGTTAAAACACAAAAATAGGAGCCACTTCAGAAGGACAAAATGTTCCCAACCCTAATGACATAGATTCTTTAAAAGATAAGATGTTTTCTTCTACGTGCACTTGGGTTTGTCGTTTTTCTCCGGTACTATGACAGGCCACCTTTGACAAATATGAAGAGGATGGGGTAGAAAGGAATCAGCTCACATTTTAATTAGCCAAGTTGGCAGCCATGTTTCACCAGACCAGAGCAGATAATGATGAGGATCCTGTGTTCCCAGTCGCCTGCATATTAACTGAGAAAAGAGGAGAAAATTAATTACTCATTTTCCCGGACTGAGGGAGAAGAATCTGAAACTTGATTGCATAATTCTAAAAACTCCATAATTATCTCAACTCCATAGCAACAATGCAGCAGGGGCAGACATGTGCGAGTACTATTTTCTGCAGCAGACCACTAAAAGCTGAAGCAGGTCCAGAACGAACACACTTCACCTCAGCCACAACGGGTGGGCTTTTGTCGAGGCTCTCTTAACCTTATTTCGTTTTTAGAAGGACGGCAAGATGTTGAAGCTGTTTTTCGGAGGTTAGCCCAGTTGAACTGACAACTAAATTTATCAAAAACAAAAAACAGTGGAACATAAGTTGAGAAGTGTGATCCAATCGTCCCTGTTCCCTGCTCATCAACCCCTGCTGTAAAGCCTAGATGAACCAAACATGTCGAACAAATTGGTAATTCCTTTTCAAAATTGTCAAAGTTCTGCCTCCTTCCTCATTAATGACAGTCTTGAAGTGTCACTGGAAAGGCCTCTGGTGAACGAATTCCTCCCCCCTGGTGGATTATCAGTGTATTGCATGTATCTAATTGTATTCATCAGGTTTTTCAAGAAAAAAATTTTGGCAAAAATCAAGTGGATTTCTACAACCTGTTTGAATTCCCGCTTAATTTGTTACGTTTTATAACTAGTTATGTCACGACATTTGCACATATAAGGTCAAGACTTCTGATGAAAATTTCTCCAAGTACGACATAATTGTTTATCAGCAGCAGCAGTTGTAGTAAAAACTGAAAATATGTCCAAACTTTGAGTCGATTACCGAAAATGTTCAGTTGTTGATTGTATTAACGAACACAAGTGGCTGAACAGGACAGAAAGTACGGCCAACAACCTGGAAGGGGCGGGGCATGAAGTGGTTCATTTGCATTTAACCCTGTAAAGTCTGAACCATTAAATCATTGACACAAAATTCCAGTTCTTTGAAACTGGAGCATTTATTGGTCCTTCTGAACAACCCCATTTTTTTTTTTCAAATATCAATTTCCATGTATGAGTTTCAATTTTGTATCATATTTGATACATCGGGTCTCAATGAGCAAATATTATTGTGTTTCAACAAACAAAAACATAATATAACACAAACCTGTCTAACAAATTGGTAATTCCTTTTAAAAATTGTCAAAGTTCTTCCTCTTTCCTCATTAATGACAGTCTTGTAGTGTCACTGGAAAGGCCTCTGGTGAATGAACTCCTCCCCCCGGTGGATTATCCGTGTATTGCATGTATCTAATTGTATACATCATGTTTTTCAAGAAAAAAAAAAAATCACACTGATCATGTAGAGGGCTTCAAAACTCATGTATCAAATATGATATGTTTGGTGTTATAGGGTTAAACGGCCAGCGCTCCAAACCATCTTTCTGGTGTCATTACTCAGAAATAGGGTTGAAGATGGACCTGTGGAGTTGAATTAATGAAGAATTCAGACCCAAGCAGAGCATTTACAGTTTATGTAGACCACAGGGAAATGTTTGAAAATGCAGAATTCAATGTAAAAAAAAAAAGAAGCAAAATATCACTCCTTTAAAACCTCTTAAAGACCCAAACAACCACCGGCGACTAAAAGCATCTACTGATTTAAAAATGGAATGATGGAAAAAGAAAGACAGAGTGTTTTGAACTGATTCCTTTTGGTGAAATGTGTTCGTCATCTATCTGCTGGTCTGAGAGGAGAATATTTAGCTGATGTTTTCCAGATTCCAGGCTTTAAAAATTATCAAAACGGACATCATTTTAACACATAACGACCTAAACATCCACTGACAACCAAAATCACCTACTGCTGATCCACCAATCCTATCAATACATGTAAATAATTGGTGTAAAATACAGTTTTTCATCTTTTCGTGGTCATCAGATATGACCCATTTGGACATTCAGAAGCTCCGTAGTTACCATGGTAACACCGTCATCTTCTACAACATTGATTCACCAGTAAACACCATGGAGTTGGATCAGTGACAGTGGATGGACACACTTAGTTTTAGATTCTGTTATTGATATATTTGCTGAAAAAAAATTTTTTTTTTTCAGTTGTTTTTTGTTTTTGATATAATAACCCTCAACTTTAAGCTGAGCTTTTATGAACATCTACATCAGGGGTGTCAAACTCATTTTAGTTCAGGGGCCACATTCAGCTAAATTTGATCTGAAGTGGACCAAACTGAAGTAAAATAATAACAGAATAATATATAAATAATGTCAACTCCAAACTTTTCTCTGTTGTAGAGCGGAAAAAGTAAATTTACATTATGAAAAGGTTCACATCTACAAACTATCCTTTCAAAAGATGTGAATAACATGAACAAACTGAAAAAAATAAGTGTAATTTTAACAATATTCTGTCTCAGTTTATCATTTACACATGTACATTATAACTTACAGATCACAGTGGATCTACAAACACATAAAACTTTTAATAACAGACAATATTGTTAATGTTAAAATTCCTTTGGGTGAAATATGTTCGTCATCTATCTGCTCGTCTGAGAGGAGAATATTTAACTGATGTTTTCTGGATTCCAGGCTTTAAAAATTATCCAAATGGACATTATTTTAACCCATAATGACCTAAACATCCACTGGCAACCAAAATCACCTACTGCTGATCCACTAATCCTATCAATATGTGTAAATAATTGGTGTAAAATACAGTAGAGCTGTTTTTCGGAGGTTAGCCCAGTCGAACTGACAACTAAATTTAGCAAAAAACAAATAACAGTGGAACATTAGTTGAGAAGTGTGATGCAATCGTCCCCGTTCCCTGCTCATCAGCCCCTGCTGTAAAGCCTAGATGAACCAAACATATCTAAAAAATTGATAATTCCTTTTCAAAATTGATAAAGTTCTTCCTCCTTCCTCATTAATGACAGTCTTGTAGTGTCACTGGAAAGGCCTCTGGTGAATGAACTCCTCCCCCTGGTGGATTATCTGTATATTGTATGTATCTAATTATATACATCAGGTTTTTCAAGAAAAATATATCACACTGATCATGTAGAGGGCTTCAAAACTCATGTATCAAATATGATACATTTGGCATTATAGGGTTAAAGGGCCAGCGCTCCAAACCACCTTTCTGGTGTCATTACTCAGAAATAGGGTTGAAGATGGACCTGTGGAGTTGAATTAATGAAGAATTCAGACCCAAGCAGAGCATTTACAGTTTATGTAGACCACAGGGAAATGTTTGAAAATACAGAATTCCATTTCAAAATTAGACCCAAACAACCACTGGCGACTAAAAGCATCTACTGATTTAAAAATGGAATGATGGAAAAAGAAAGACAGAGTGATTTGAACTGATTCGTTTTGGTGAAATGTGTTCGTCATCTATCTGCTGGTCTGAGAGGAGAATATCTAACTGATGTTTTCTGGATTCCAAGCTTTAAAAATTATCAAACCAGACATTATTTTAACCCATAACGACCTAAACATCCACTGGCAACCAAAATCACCTACTGCTGATCCACTCATCCTATCAATACATGTAAATAATTGGTGTAAAATACAGTAGAGCTGTTTTTCGGAGGTTAGCCCAGTCGAACTGACAACTAAATTTAGCAAAAAACAAAAAACAGTGGAACATTAGTTGAGAAGTGTGATGCAATCGTCCCCGTTCCCTGCTCATCAACCCCTGCTGTAAAGCCTAGATTAACCATCTTTCACTTCATTTAGATAGAGGATTGTTTTGGGGTTTGCCTGATTATATCTGTCTCGAGTACACGCCATGCTTCTATTGGTATTTAACAAAGATTAGTTTTAAATTGATGATTAACCTTTGTAATCCTGCGTGCATATTGAAAATGGCTTGCTTGTCTTTACCACAGCCACACAAAAGAGAAGCCGCATTATCGTTCAGGGAAAATTGAGCCTCGGAAAGCAAATGAGGCAGTGTTATCTGCCTGGTGCTTGGCTGGATAATGAAGACAAATCTTCAGACTAGAGAGCCATCGCATAATGAATCCAAACAGATGAAATTCTTTTTGTCTCCTTCGCGTGCATCTTTTAATAAAACTTTACTGTGACCCTGACACACACCCTTATCTTGCAGAATTTACTCGTGGGAATGAGGGGTTGCCATTGTTTAGATGGCTGTATTAGGGGGTAATCAGACATTAAATGAGTCATTTCTCCATATTTAACTCCAACTGTGGAGGTAATGGTTTAATTTGCCGGGCAATGAGTTATTCCCTGCGGATTGTTCCTTGCATTAAATCACAGGCCAATGCAATTGTATCTGTAGCTCTAAGCTGCAAAAACACGCAATTTAAACTGTTTCTTTAATGGATGTTTGAAGAAAGGAATCAGACAAAACTATAGAGGAAACCAGTTCCTTAACCCATAAAGACCCAGAGCTACTTTTGTGGCTGTATTTAACTTCCCTAAGTGAACTATCACCATTTATTATAATATTATCCTCTGTCCATGTAATATTTTTGTTTTGTTTTTCTTGTTCATTTTATTTTATTTTTATTTATTTATTTTTTTTCAGTCAGCATTATCTTAGCATTTTACATCGTGTACGTGACTTCTATGTACACTGTAAAAAATGACTGGAATTAACACCAAAAAGTTGTACAACTGCAACATAAAAAACCTGTAAGTGACAATACAACGCAAAGTTGTTTATTTGAAAAGATTTTTGTGTTAACGATTAATTCAAATATAGCTGTAGTTTTTACAGGAAGAGTATGTGAACAAAACCAGATTTGTTTGTAGAAATTACGTATTTCTGTGTATATCTATATACAATGCAAGACCATAATATTGAAATAACAGCGTATTTGCTTTTTTTTTTTTTTTTTTTTTTAATAAAAAAGTAATGAAAAGTAAACATTTAACAATGCAACATTTTAAATTTGTAAATTAATGGGTTGGTGGAGTGTATAGAGCGGCTCATCCAACAACCAAAGGGTTGGTGGTTCGAATCCTGGCTCTGACTGTCCATATGTCAAAGTGTCCATGGAAGACACTGAACCTTAAATTGCTCCCAGTTGGACCTGGTGGTTTTGGAAAGTGCTTTGGACACCATGAAGGTGGAGAAAATGCGGTAAATAAGTGCAGTCCATTTACCATTTAAACCCAATGTTAAATCTAAATGTTTAAAATGTTAAATGTACATGTTACTCTGTAAATATGTTTACAGTTGGATGTGTTTTTTACAGTATTGCTCTGGTAACCACAGGTGCCAGTTTTTTCCCATAAAAACAACAAGATTTTTTTTTTTCAAGTGTGTGTAAAGAAAAACACAAAAACATACTCAAACAGGAGGGCATTGACAGAAATAGTAAAAATATACAAAGCAACCCAAAATATAGTTAAAGGGAAATAAGAAGTATATTTCACATTCCATTCTTTTCCCCTGTATGAGATGAACATTGAACATTTAAAGTGTGTAGAACGAACCAAGAGTTTACATGAATCTGTATGCACATTACTCTTATCAAGTAAAATCCCCTCTTAATAGTGTTATAAAATCAACCCAGTTTTTCAAATATTAGGTGAATTTGTCTGAATCAAGTCTGACAGAGAAAGTCAACCTCCTATAGGTCCTATAGATGTTTTGTTTTGCATTTTTATTATTTTTATTTATTTCTTCTTTTTTCTTCTGATGTTAAAAAAAATCAGACCTGTAAGTTTATATATTTATGTGTTCCTTCTGTAAAATGTGCCTTATCTCACTGCAACCAACTGTAGAGGTTTGTTAAACACCATAAACATCTGTTAATGAAAACAAATCTTTAATCAACCCTTTCATGCATAGTGGTCACTACAGTGGACAGCTATTCTCCAGCTGTTCTCTTGTATATTCATGGATTTTGTTGTTTTAGTTTCTTATCAGCCAACACACTGGACACTTATGCATCATCCCATACACGACAATTGATAACATTACTGTAACTTTGCTGTTCTAGATAAACTTGATCTAACATATTTGAGTATAAATCAAGGTTGTTATTGTTATTAGACTGTAATTAACAACAAAAGGCTGTTCTGTTTTGTTTTTTTGCATGTTATCTCAATGAAGTGAGTAATAACTAGTATTAGAGTATGTTAAAATGTGAGAAGACATCATATTAGAAGCATTAAAATGTTTTTATTTCATAGTTTTCACTATAAATACATGGTTTTTTGCTTCAAAAATTAAACGCATGGTGTCCAGCTGAGTGGACATTTTTGCAACTCCATGAAAAATAGCTTGATAAAAAAATCACATTGTTTTTTTAATGCCTAAAGAGAAATAAAATCACTCAAGAAAAAAAAAAAAATCTTGATTAAGGTTCTTGTAATTCATGCATGAAAGGGTTAATATTATCCTCTGTATTTTGCGTTTTTTTCAGTGAAAATCACATATTTTCCAAAACTCAATTCTCTGATCATGTAGATGTTCATAGAAGCCCAGATTAAACTTACGGGTTATTATATCAGAAACAGAGAAAGAAGAAAAAGTGACTTTTCCAGCAAAGGTATCATTCACTTAACATTTATTCCAATATTATGCTCTGTGTTTTGGCATTTTTAAGTATAAATCTGGTATTTTCCTGTATTTAAATCACTGATCATGTTCATAAAAGCTCAGATTAAAGTTCAAGATTATTCTATCAAAAACAGAGAAAACATCACTTTTTAGTCAAATCTATCATAAACTAAACATAAAAACAAGTGTCTCCATCCACTGCCATTGATCCAACTCCATGGGTTTTACTGGTGATAGTGTTTCCACTTTCGCTACACAGCCTCTGAACGTCCGAATGGATCATATCTGATGACCATGAAAAGATGACAAACTGCATTTTACACCATTTATTTGCATGTATTGATGGGTTTAGTGGATCAGAAGTTATTCAACAGTTTATATCAGTAGATGGTTTTAGTGGTAGCGGGGGCTGTTTGGGTCTTTATGGGTTAAGTGATAATATTATCCTCTGTATTTTACCTTTTTCCAGTAAAAATCAGTATTTTCCTGTATTTAATTTACTAATCATATAGATCACAGGTGTCAAACATGCGGCCCGGGGGCCAAATCTGGCCCGCCAAAGGGTCCAGTCTGGCCCTTGGGATGAATTTGTGAAATGCACAAATTACACCAAGACATTAACAATCCTTTTAGTTCAGGTTCCACATTCAGACCAATTCAATCTCCAGTGGGCAGGACCAGTAAAATATGATCATAATAACATAGAAATAATGACAACTCTAAATTTTGCTCCTTGTAAATGTAAATATTTTCATGTATTTACGCTAAAACAAAGTATAATTTTGCAAAAAAAAATGTGAACAACCTGAATTAATATGAACAACCTGAAATGTCTTAAGTACAATTTTAACAATATTCTGCCTGTTATTAAATGTTTTGTGTGTTTGTAGATCCACTGTGATCTGTAAGTTATAATGTACATGTGGAAATGATAAACTGAGGCAGAATATTGTTAAAATTACATTTATTTTTTCAGTTTGTTCATGTTATTCACATCTTTTGAAAGGATAGTTTATAGATGTAAACCTTTTCATAATGTAAATTTACTTTTTTGGCTCGAAAACATGGAGAAAAGTTTGGAGTTGACATTATTTCTATATAATTATGTTTTTATTTTACTGGTTCGGCCCACTGCAGATCAAATTTAACTGAATGTGGCCGCTGAACTAAAATGAGTTTGACACCCCTGAAATAGATATTCATAAAAGCAAAGATTAAAGTTGAGGGTTGAGTGTCTCCATCCACTGACATTTACGAAACTCCATGGGTTTTACTGGTGACGGTGTTTCCATGGTAACTACGGAGCCTCTGAACGCCCAAATGGGTCATATCTGATGACCATGAAAAGACGAAAAACTGCATTTTACACCAATTATTTGCATGTAATGATAGGATAAATGGATCAGCGAGTATTCAACAGTTTATATCAGTAGCTGGTTTTGGTGGGCGGTGGTTGTTTGGGTCTTTATGGGTTAAACATTACACTTTCATTAACCTCAGCAGTGCTCTGACTGTAGCCGGTGCTTCTCCCATTAGATGAACAGAACCAAAGCTGAAAGTCACCCCACTGAAATGACACGATGTTTTATTCCCGCTATGTTTTTAACCTAATTCTGTCACATACCCAACGCTGCAAGCACACAGATATTTTCATTAGGGTCGCAGACACGTCTTTTCAGCTATTTAAATAAATACCTGAAATCTTCACCTGCATCGCATCCAATAATTTGGTTTTGGTGCCTTGAATTCATTGACAAACAGCTGTGATTTATGTTCCCCACACCTTATCCTTGGCTGTGCATGCATGTGTGGTGTTAATCCCACCTCACTAGGCAGGCCGAACACAAGACGTGTATGGCAGGATTGCATTCAAACCTCTGCCAGTGTTGGGTTCTCCAGAAAGAACAAGAAGAGAAAGTATAAAGTAACAGAGAATGCCAATACTTGTGGTTAGCCTTCCTTGAAACTGTCTGTCAACAGAGTCTCGCCGGCGGTGGAAAGTCAACTGGCACAAAGAGTTTCCATCTGCTTTTCACGCAAACTGAATATGTGCTCTGACATGAAGCCACTTCTGGCCAGGTGTTCCATATGCAGCGGTGTGGAGCAGCGCAAAGAGCTAATGTTGGAAACCAGGGGTCTGTTTTTTAAACTTGTTTTTAGAGGGGCATTTTTTCCAGCGTACATGGTCAAAACTTGGTATACAAAAAAAAAAAAAAAAAAAAAAAATCACAACACTCCAAACAGTTAAAAAAAAAAAAAAAAAGGAAAATGGTGTTTGGTGTTTAAAAATAATAAAAACCCAAACCGTTTGGGTTTTTTTTTCTTTTCTGAATTCTAGCAAAAACATCTTGTATTTTTTTTTTTTTTTTTACTTGTTGTTAGAGATGCATTTTTTCCAGTGTACATGGTCAAAACTTGGTAAAAACACAGTAAAAAAAAAAACAAAACAACAAAAAACAAAACAAAACATTAAACAAACAAACATTAAAAAAACAAAACAAAACATAAGGAAAAAGTGTTTAAAAAAAATAAAAAGCCCGAAGAGTTGTTTTTTTTTTTTTTTGCTGAATTCAAGCAAAAACATATATATATATATATATAATTTTTTTTAAACTTGTTTTAGAGGTGCATTTTTTTCCAGCATACAGTCAAAACTTGGTAAAAAAAAAAAAAAAAAAAAAATCACAACACTCCAAACAGTAAAAAAAACAAACAAAAAAAGAAACATAAGGAAAATGGTGTTTGGTGTTTAAAAAAAAAATAAAAACCCAAACCGTTGTTTTTTTTTTTTTTTTTTTTTTTGCTTGAATTAACCTCCTAAGATCGGAAATGTCAGCAAAGTACCATCTTTTTTTGTTTTTTATTAAATCAGTGCCTATATTGGAAACATCCTGATGCAACAGTTTTTTCAGATGCAGTTTTTAACATTTTTATGGAATGTCCTTTGTGGTGGACAGTTTCCTGTTTTTTTTTTTTTGTTTTTTTTTTTTAAGTCGTGAAACTCTTGTCCACAAATGTGGACAGAAAACCCATAGCTGGGTTTTAAGAGGTTAGCCACTTATGGGTAAGGAACCAAATGTGGTAACTTCTTTGACACTGATTTTCTACATAATAATACTTTTTTTTTTAATTCACAAAAGTAATAAAGTCTTGTTATGTCCTCCAATAACACACTAGTTAAAATGTAGAATTTCAGAGTATTTCTATGAGTGAACTATAAAGGAAGTCTCACAGTCTTGCTGTTTTTTTTTTGTTTTTATTTTTCATTTGACCAGTTAAATCATGAGCGAAAAGTGTGTTGAAACGCAAATGCTACCGAGTAAAATATTACTTAAAATTGATTAGTAATGCCTTACACTACTACGTCACAGCAAAAAAGTAATCTGTTATTGTAATGCATTACTTTTGTAAGGCGTTTTAAGTGTGATGAGATATTTGACTAGAAATGAGAAAAATACACTTGGTAAGTTTTAGATTTTTTTGCAGTGTGGAACAAAAAATTCAACTATTTCTGTGTAAGTCTATGAAAGTGGACCAGGTAGAGACAGAAAGGTGATAAACCTTTACCAAAAATAGTCACTCGCCTGATAAAGGGTTAAAATACTTAGACAGTTACATAGATGCAACATGCGTACACTGGAAATCTTAATGAGCTGCACACAACAGTTTGCGGCTTCCACACCCCCGAGGCAAATAAAAGCAGTTGCCTCCGTGTTCAACTTTGAGCAACATCCTTGTAATTTCCTACTTCCAGAGCAAACTGGATTGTGAGGGAAGTGTTTATCTATAATAACAATCTCCAGCTCCATTTCCTCGTGCCTAGACTCTGACTCTGTGGCAGGGAGTGCTTCAGAGGTCTGACTGGGCACAGATGGGGGAGGGGGGGGGGGGGGGGGTATGTGAAACCCCATACAGTAGCTCCATGCATTGTTTACAACAGGGGTCTCAAACATGCGGCCTGGGGACCAAAACCGGCCCGCCAAAGGTTCCAATCCGGCCCGCAGGATGAATTTGCAAAATGCAAGTTAGGGCATCGAACTCAAAAATAATATCATAATAACCTATAAATAATGACATCATCATTTTTTTCTCTTTGATTTAGCGCAAAAAACATTAAATTATGAAAATATTTACATTAACCCTTTCATGCATGAATTATGAGAAACTTAATCAAAATTTTTATTCCTCTTTAGGCGTGAAAAAAACAATGCGATTGAAAATTTTCTTCCGAAAAATAAAAAAAGAAAAAGAATTAAAATAATTGTAAAAAATTTTTTAAAATACATTAAAAAAGTAATAATGAAAAAAAATTCTAATGAACCTATTTTTCATGAAGTTGTAAAAATGTCCACTCAGCTGGACACCACACGTTAAATTTTTGACACACAGAAACATGTATTTACTGATAAATTGTGTGAAAACTATGGGGAGGGCTTGTGATTCTGGGGGTTTATGCTCAGGAGAGATCTACATAATGTGACCAATTCATGTCATAAAAGATATGTAGTGTCTTAAAACTTTAATAAAGATATGTGTAAAAAAACAAACAAAAGAACAACAAAAAGAACAACAAAATCCATGAATATACAAGAGAACAGCTGTAGAATAGCTGTCCACTGTAGTGACCAGTATGCATGAAAGGGTTAAGAAACTATCCTTTAATAATAAAATTTGAATAACCTGAACAAATACACTGGTCAACAACAAATTTATTGTTGAAGTTTTTTGAGCTGATTCAGGATAATTTTGGTGTGCTGAATCCAAAAATCACATTAATTTTACTCAATCAGGTCAACTTTCTGAACTATGCTACATATTGACTTTTTAACATTTTTGCTTACATTTATGGGCATTTTCACATCATATGATACAAAATTCTTTCATATTTCTTGCAATAAACGAGTTCTGAAGATTTTACTTTTGCCAATTTATGATTAATTTTTTTTTTTTAATATTACAGGTGAATGAAATGGCTTTGACTAGAAGATCTTGCAAAAATAAGACTGACGTATTCTGCTACATCTGCAGTGAATACACCTGGTGGTAAAATCCAAGAAGTAAATAGAAAAAACCAAGAAAAACACATGTAAGGTTAAAGGAACATACATTTTGGAATTTTAGAACATCCCTTTTAGAACATTCCAACATCATACACTGGACAAAAAATCCAAACCTTACCAAGTGTATTTTTCTGATTTCTAGTCAAAATATCTCATCATACTTAAAATAAGACATAATCACCTAAAGAGTAACTTTTCAGTGAGATACAAGAACTGATTTTTAGACAATAGATCTGGAAAACCTTATTTCAAGAAATCTTACTAAGATGATTTTTTACTTGTTCCATTGGCAGATTTTTTTTTATTTTTATTTTTTTCTTAATTCAAGCAAAAACATCTTGTATTTATTTATGTATTTATTTATTTATTTTACTTTTCCAGCATTTTTTCCAGTGTACACGGTCAAAACTCAGTAAAAACACAGTAAAAAAAAAAAAAAATCACAACACTCCAAACAGTGAAAAAATAAAAAAATAAAATAAGGAAAATCGTGTTTGTTTGTTTGGTTTTTTTAAAGCCCAAACCTTTTTTTTTTTTTTTTTTTTTTGATTGAATTAAGCAAAAAAAAAAACAATCTTGAATTAAGCAAAAAATCTGCCAATGGAACAAATGAAAATTACTTTGGTAAGATTTCTTAAAATCAGATTTTCCAGGTCTGTTGTCTAAAAATAAGCTCTTATACCTCACTGAACAGTTCCTCTTTAGGTGATTGTGTCTTATTTTAAGTGCGATGAGATATTTTGACTAGAAATCTGAAAAATACACTTGGTAAGATTTTGATTTTTTATAGTGTATGATGTTGGAATATTCTACAGTGATGTTCTAAAATTCTAAAATGCTTGTTCCTTTAACCTCATGTGTGTTTTTCTTGTACTTTTTCTATTTACTTCTTGGATTTTTTTTTTTTTTTTTTGCCACATATGGGCAAGAAACCAAATATGGTAACTTCACCGACCTTGATTTTCTACACCACAATAAAAAAAGTGAAAAATTTAACAAAAATAATACAGTCTTATTATGCTCCTGCAATAACACACTCAGGTTGAAAATGTGAATTTCAGGGAGGATTAATAGTAAAAAGGACTATAATTAGAACGTCTCAGCTTCACTGGGATGCTGTGAAGTATCACAAAGGCACCATTTATTAAAACAATGACTTAGCAAGTTTGAAAGTTCTGGCGCTGATAAATGACTATAAACCACCTCACCCCTGCATGGTCCGATCCTTCTGATTATGTTACAATCAATGACCAGCATGTGAAGCGACAACTTGAATTACTTATGCAGATGAGGTAGTTTGATACTTTGAAAATTTCAAGTTCAAGGTCGCGCTGTGGCTTAAACGACATCCCAGAAATGTGTGGCTGTCAGTGTCTAATAGTCTTCCATTTCTGATCTGCATATCTCACAGATACGCTTCAGCGATTTGTCATTCACACGTACTGCGCAAAATAAATGAAGCTAATCCGAGCGGTACACGAACATGACAGTCAAGTCATGTACTCCCTGGGTCAGTTCAAATGGGCTGCATGATTTAGGCCTGATGAGTGTCATACCTACTGATATTATTGTCTCTATATCAGTGTTTTTCAACCTTAGGGTCGGGACCCCACGTGGGGTCGCCTGGAATTCAAATGGGGTCGCCTGAAATTTCTAGTAATTGATAAAAATTAAAAACTTACTAATAAAAAATATATGTTGAATTGAGAAAGACAATCCCAATCTATAAAAGACATGACAAACTGAAGCTGAAACTGCAGCACTGTGGTTCTGTTTATCTGTCAATTGTTCATTGTGGTCAGTTTCAGATGCTGCAGCTCTTTCATAATTCATAGTTTGAGTTCTTGTTTGTTCAGTGTTAATTGTCAGCCTTGGAAATCCAAGCTGGACTGACTGTACATATCCTGTATAAACCTTTTCATCATGTAAATTTACTTTTTTCACTCTTAAACATAGAGAAAAATTTGGAGTTGACATTATTTATATGTTACACTGGGTTACAAAAAAATGTTTTTTGCAAGTTGTCTAGGTTTTTTCAACTGAATTAGGACCATTTTGCACCGCTAAATCCAAAAATGACATCTGTTTTTCTCAATCAGGTCAGGTTTTTTTTGCTAATTTGATTTTGAAAAATTTGATCTTCTCACAAAATTGATGACATTTTTGTGACTTTATCAGTTGATTTTTTTATATAGTTCTCACCCAAAATAGGTTTTAAGAGAAAAAAAATCATTTTCTAACGGGATTCCTGTTAGGTACAATGGTGTATTCACCGCAGATGTAGCAGAATATGTCAGGCTTATTTTTGCAAGATCTTCTAGTCGAAGCCGTTTCATTCACCTGTAATATTAAAAAAAACATTAATCATAAATTGGCAAAAGTAAAATCTTCAGAACTCGTTTACTGCAAGAAATATGAAAGAATTTTGTATCATATGATGTGAAAATGCCCATAAATGTAAGCAAAAATGTTAAAAAGCCAATATGTAGCATAGTTCAGAAAGTTGACCTGATTGAGCAAAATTAATGTGATTTTTGGATTCAGCACACCAAAATTATCCTAAATCAGCTCAAAAAACTTCAACAATAAATTTGTTGTTGACCAGTGTTATTATGTTATTATTTTACTGGTCCGGCCCACTGCAGATCAAATTTAGCTGAATGTGGCCCCTGAACTAAAATGAGTTTGAAACCCCTGCTTTAGAAACATTCCAAAACGTCCATCCTCATTGCTGTAGGTTTTTAACCCATAAAGACCCAGTGCGACATTTGTGGCAGTATCCAAATGAATTTTCTTTATATTTAACCATTTCTTAAAGGTGGGGTAGGAGATGTTTTCCTGGAGCATTTTTTTACTATATTGCTTAAAATCCCCTTCACACCCTGATTACAACCAATTAATTAAATGCTCTCACACAGTGTTTTTCAACTTTGACCCAATGTGGGGTCGCCTGAAATTTCTAGTAATTAATAAAAATAAAAAAAAATCTTACTAATAAAAAATATATGGTAAGTTGAGAAAGACAATCCCAATCTATAAAAGCCGTGACAAACTGTGAGTCTGAAACTGAAGCACTGTGGTTCTGTTTATCTGTCAAATGTTCATTGTGGTCAGTTTCAGATGCTGCAGCTCTTTCATAATTCATAGTTTGAGTTCTTGTTTGTTCAGTATTAATTGTCAGCCTTGGAAATCCAAGCTGGACTGACTGTACATATGTACTTACGATAGTATTTGACTGGTCTGACCCACTTGAGATTGAATTGGTCTGAATGTGGAACCTGAACTAAAAGGATTGTTAAAATCTTAGTGTAATTTTTCCATTTCACAAACTCATCCCAAGGGCTGAGTGGACCCTTTGGCGGGCCGGATTTGGCCCCCGGGCCGCATGTTTGACACCTGTGTTCTAAAGGAAAGGATAAAAAATTGGTGGAGAAATCAATGATAACATTATGATGCTTTCCCGAAATATACGGTGGCAACATTTTATTCTGGTGACTCTGTTGAATCCTGTCCTATCCAAGTGGATTTATGTACTGTGCAAGTTGAGGAAAACACATAACACATATCTAATGTAGACATACACAACAGGCTGTTATTATCTCTGACAAGGTCAAAGGATGTATTTTTATTTCCCTCAAACTACAGCTGGATGTTTCATTATAGTTCAGTTTTATTTCGTTTTGACTTTTTTTTCTCTAATTCAGTTCGTTTTAATTCGTTTTTAGAGCAGGTTTGCTAGTTTTTATTCGTTTGCATTTTTTTTTCTAAATGCTTAGCAAGGTTATTATCGTTAACGAAAATTAACAAAATGACGAAAACTAGAATTGTAAAAAATATTTTCGTTAACTGAAATGAATAAAAACTATAATTAAAAGAAAAAAACGATAAACTACTAACTAAAACGTATAAAAATTATGGATAAAATTCCTTTCGTTTTCATTGTCGTCAATGTTGGATTGATATGAAATTGATTTATTTCCCTTGAGCAATTTTAGCTGCTGAAAATTAACGAAATGACGAAAACTAGAATTGAAAACTATAATTAAAAGAAAAAAACAATAACTAACTGAAACTGTATTATGCGCTTACAAAACTAACTAAACGGATAAAAATTATGGATAAAATTTCCTTCGTTTTTGTCTTTGTCAACATCGCATTGATATGAAATCAAGCAATTTTAGCTGCTGGCACCATATGATATTTAACGGTCCGTCACTTCTCGTCTTTTGTGGTTTAGAGTCGTCTTTTTGTCCCCACTCTACCTGGAAACATGGAGATAAATCGATGATAACATTATGTTGAGATTATAAATACCTGTGCTTTGCCGAAATATACGGTAGCAACATTTTATTCTGGTGACTCTGTTGAATCCCGTCCTATCCAAGTGGATTTATGTACTGTGCAAGTTGAGGAAAACACATAACACATATCTAATGTAGACATACACAACAGGCTGTTATTATCTCTGACAAGGTCAAGGGATGTATTTTTATTTCCCTCCGACTACAGCTGGTGTGTGCAGTTCTACATAACTTGGACAACCTTTCTCACTCTGGCACAACAGCCTCCTATTGGAATGCATACGGCACAGATCTGCCAGCATTTTTTCCCGCCATCACAAATATGTATTCAGCACTGCAGAACTTGAGCTTTAGTATTTGGACCTTCTGTGATGTGCTGTTGGCTGCCAAAGCACCGAAATGATTCAACAGCAGACTGCAGTTAGTGAGCTGATAATAATGCATTCAACATAAAACCGTTTCCCACCGGGGTGTCCTATGTTTGTTCGCATCAGAGGTCGAAGCAGTACACAGTCAGATGTGTCAGCAGTGGTTATGGGGCTCCCTACTGCAGCAGCAGGACACCAGCGGAATGTACAGTAGAGTATACATGAAAGAAATAAGAAGGAACACATTAGGATATCAGCCTGAAATGGATTTACAGTGAGCGGAACACAAAGCATTTGGCCGTGACTGTACATGTTCGGCTTCTTATTTAGAATCCGAAAAGCAGCATCTTATAGCGGGAACTAAGGTTCTAATAGTTTTGGATTTTTCATTATAGTTTAGTTTTATTTAGTTTGGACTTTTTTTTCTCTAATTCAGTTCGTTTTAATTCGTTTTTAGAGCGGGTTTGCTAGTTTTTATTAGTTTTTTTTCTAAATGCTCTGCAAAGTTATTATCGTTCATGAAAACTAGCCAAATGACGAAAACTAGAATTGAAAAAACATTTTCGTTTACTGAAATAAATAAAAAGTATAATTAAAAGAAAAAAACGATAACTGATGGAAACTGTATTGTGTGCTTACAAAACTAACTAAAACGGGTAAAAATTACGGATAAAATTCCCTTCGTTTTTGTCTTTGTCAATGTCGGATTCATATGAAAGTGATTTATTTCCCTCAAGCAATTTTAGTTGCTGGCACCAAATGATATTTAACGGTCCGTCACTTGTCGTCGCTTGTGGTTTCCAGTCGTCTTCTGGTCCCCACTCTACCTGGAAACATAGAGACTAAAGTTGGGAGAAAGCAGCAGAGTCCTGTCTGGGATTTATGGGAATTCGACGGAGAAGAAGAGAAAAGATACGACAAAACTAAAATTAATACTAAAACTAAGCGTCAAGGTTCTAATAGTTTTGGATTTTTCATTATAGTTTAGTTTTATTTAGTTTGGACTTTTTTTTCCTCTAATTCAGTTCGTTTTAATTCGTTTTTAGAGCGGGTTTGCTAGTTTTTATTAGTTTTTTTTCTAAATGCTCAGCAAGGTTATTATCGTTAATGAAAACTAGCCAAATGACGAAAACTAGAATTGAAAAAACATTTTCGTTAACTGAAATAAATAAAAACTGTAATTAAAAGAAAAAAACGATAACTGACGGAAACTGTATTGTGTGCTTACAAAACTAACTAAAACCGTTAGCTAAAATTGCTAGAGCAAAATAAATTGCGTTTGCATCAATCCGACGTTGACAAAGACGAAAACGAAGGAAATTTTATCCATAATTTTTAGACGTTTTAGTTAGTTTTGTAAGCACACAATACAGTTTCAGTTTGTTATCGTTTTTTTTCTTTTAATTATAGTTTTTATTTATTTCAGTTAATGAAAATGTTTTTACAATTCTAGTTTTTGTCATTTCGTTAGTTTTCGTTAACGATAATAACCTGCAACTGTATTAAACTGTATTGTGTGCTTACAAAACTAACTAAAACGTATAAAAATTATGGATAAAATTCCCTTAGTTTTTGTCTTTGTCGATGTCGGATTGATATGAAATCGATTTATTTCCCTTGAATAATTTTAGCTTTTGGCACCATATGATATTTAACGGTCCATCACTTGTCGTTTCCAGTCGTCTTCTGGTCCCCACTCTACCTGGAAACATAGAGACTAAAGTTAGGAGAAAGCAGCAGAGTCCTGTCTGGGATTTATGGGAATTCGACGGAGAAGAAGAGAAAAGATACGACAAAACTAAAATTAATACTAAAACTAAACTAAAACTAAGCATCAAGGTTCTAATAGTTTTGGATTTTTCATTATAGTTTAGTTTTATTTAGTTTGGACTTTTTTTTCTCTAATTCAGTTCGTTTTAATTCGTTTTTGTAGCAGGTTTGCTAGTTTTTATTAGTTTTTTTTCTAATTGCTCAGTAAGGTTATTATCGTTAATGAAAACTAGCAAAATATTGAAAACTAGAATTGAAAAAACCTTTTCGTTAACTGAAATAAATAAAAACTATAATTAAAAGAGAAACAAAACCGATAACTGACGGAAACTGTATTGTGTGCTTACAAAACTAACTAAAACGTATAAAAAAATACGGATAAAATTCCCTTAGTTTTCATCTTTCACACACACACACACACACACACACACACACACACACACACACATACATGTACACATGCATACATATACATATATACACATCCACATATACCATCATATACATATACATACATACACATATATGCATATACGCACATATACATACACATGTACACATACACATTTACATACTGTAATAATATACACATACACATATTATAATAATATGCTTTGTGTTTTGCATTTTTCAGTGTAAATCATGTATTTTCCTATATTTAATTCACTGATCATGTAGATGTTCATAAAAACTCAGAGTAAATTTAAAGGTTATTACATCAAAATAGAGAAAAAACTGAAGAAAAAGTGACTTTTTCAGTAAATCTATCATTAACTGAAAGTAAAAATAAGTGTGTCCTTCCACTGTCATTGATCCAACTCCATGGGTTTTACTGGTGAATCAATGTTGTAGAAGATGACGGTGTTTCCACGGTAACTACGGAGCCTCTGAATGTCCTGATGACCATGAAAAGATGACAAACTGTATTTCACACCAATTATTTACATGTATTGATAGAATTAGTGGATCAACAGGTATAAATCAGTTTAGATCAGTAGATGGTTCTGGTCGCTGGTGGCTGTTTGGGTCTTTATGGGTTGAAATTACATTATTAAAGTGTTTTGGTTTGGAAAAGATTGTGCTTTTAGTATTAATAATTATATTGTGAGTTATCATATCATTGCAGACTTTTCTGTTTTTAACCAAGCCCTGGTATTTTCCTCAAATCATACCAGTGCTTCCAGTGTTTAAACCAAAGCATAAAAGGTTTCATAATAGTTTTTGTCAAACAGCTGACAATGGAAATAACATGAGAGAATTGACCAAATTTGACATGTCAAAAACAGCACAAACAGTTAAAACACTTTTAATACACACTGCAGGTGTCATTCGCTGTGGCATCGTAGTGCTTATGCAGCGTCACACTTATTTCGTCTCACGGTTCCATTCATTTCTTGCTAAAATCTTGTACGGATGATGCAGACTCAGACTTCTTCTCCATCAAATCCCAAAGATTCTCCATGGGGTTCAGGTCTGGACTCTGTGATGGTAAATCCATGTGTGAAAATGATTTTCCCTGCTCTCTGAACCACTCTTTCACAAGCTGGATGCACCCAATGATTCCTGACGTTGTCCAGTCTTCATGCTCTGTGGCTAACTGATGGCACTGCACATACGTCTAGAGGTGCTTTTGACTCCGAAGTGTTGAGATTATACATAATGTAGTTTGGAAGAACATTTAAAGGCAGCATCATAATGTTTTTTTTAATTAACTTTCTTTATTGGATGTCATTTCACAGGCATGACAGTGCAATGTGATAAAAACGACTTCCATTCTTTCATTTTTCTTTTTATCCCTCCCACAATCCCACCCTACCCAAAAGAAGACAATCCTTAATGTGATGTAAATCCAATATTGACAAGTAATCAGTACAGATACAACAATTGTCTAATTAACAAAACAAAACAAAATAAACCCAAAATAAATAAAAAAAGTAGCTAAAATAAAACAAACAAACGAAAAACAAACACAACAAAACAATAAATAAATAAATAATAAAAATAGCTAAAATAAAAGAAAACAAACAAAACAAACAAAAATAAATAAATAATAAAAAAAGTAGCTAAAATAAAACAAAACGAATGAACGAAAAACAAACACAACAAAACAACAAATAAATAAATAAATAAATAGTAAAAAAAAAAAAAGCTAAAATAAAACAAACAAATGAAAAACAAACAAAAAATAAAAAAGTAGCTAAAATAAAACAACAAATGAAAAACAAACAAACAAAAAAACAAAAAAGTAGTTAAAATAAAAGAAAACAAATGAACAAAAAACAAACACAACAAAACAATAAATAAATAATTTAAAAAATAGCTAAAATAAAACAAACAAATGAAAAACAAATAAAAAAAATAAAAAAAATAAAGTAGCTAAAATAAAAGAAAAAAATGAACGGAAAACAAACAAAACAATAAATAAATAAAAACAAAAAAGCTAAAATAAAACAAAACAAACGAAAAACAAACAAATGAAACGGGGGGGGGGGGGGGCTCAGTCATCACGATCAGGCAGAGATGTTAAGGTTTCAGTATCATTTAAGAGAGGTCTCCAAATTTTTTCCAATGACTTTAAGGAGCCATTGAGGGAAAATCTAAGCTTTTCAGCATCATATCCTAGTGTGTGTGTGTGTGTGTGTGTGTGTGTGTGTGTGTGTGTGTGTGTGTGTGTGTGTGTGTGTGTAGCTGATGTATTCAAACTTTTCAGGAGTTGCACGGCTGATGCTGTTTAATAAACCAAACTACATCTTTGTATAATCCTCTCAGCCTAGTGAATCCGTCTGCACTTAACCCATCAGATCCTTAACGTCTTTGTCGACACTCTACAATGCTCCCGACAGTTTTTCACATTTAACTATTCATCAAGTAGGTCTCATCAAAGATTAAGAGTATCCTCACAGTTCATTACAACATGCCCTGCTTTTCATTTGATGAAGTAATTCATCCATAATGTATGCGCATATTCCAGTTCGCAGAACGCCTGTGAGATCGGAGAGCGGCATCGATTTTCTAAATGCAGCGAGAATAAAGTTTGTGAATTTGTTTTGATTAAGCCGGCGCTTCAGAGTCTTCCCTCTCTGATGAACTGTACGGCAATTACTTTACACGGAGAAGATCAAACTCATTGTGAGAGCTTGCAAACGCATGAGGGGGAAGGCACGATAAGAGTTACAGTATCATTAAACTGGCGGTGCAGGATTAGCTTTATCTGGGAGCCGGTGCAGTCGGTGAGATCTTGACGCTGCAGAAAGCGCAGGTGCTTTATCAGAAGTGGCAGGCTGAATGAAGATCATCAGGCCACCCTCTGATTGAATTCCTTCTCATAGTCTGTTGTTGTTTCTGACCCACCACGGTACACTTCCCTGAGTGAGTCAGCCTCCCTGGGATTGGCTGCCTCCGCTCATCCAAGGGTGATGAGCTACTCAGCCTATTTTATCTCCCATAATGCCTCCTGGGAATCCACACATTGTCAGATGATGCTTGAAATAAATCAGAGCATTGACAAATGTCAAACTCAAAGAAGCTGGGCCCAGGGTGTGCAGCGTGCTAACAGATCGCTAAAGCGTTCCTGTGTCAGCGGAACAGTGGTGTGTTTAGGCTGAGTAAACCCAGGGCTGTTGTCATGGTGACATGGGTTTGAGCTTCTGTTGCAGTGTTGTTTGACCTCTGTACTTTCAGCTACAATCATGAAAACCAAGAATTTTTCCAACCTCGGTACATAGACAGCAGTGTTGGGAGTAATGTGTTAGAAAAGTAATGCAGTTTTGTTTTTACAGGGTGGGGAAGCAAAATTTACAATGAACATTTAGTTGTTTTTTCTCAGCAGGCACTACGTCAATTGTTTTGAAACCAAACATATATTGATGTCATAATCATACCTAACACTATTATCCATACCTTTTCAGAAACTTTTGCCCATATGAGTAATCAGGAAAGCAAACGTCAAAGAGTGTGTGATTTGCTGAATGCACTCGTCACACCAAAGGAGATTTCAGAAATGTCCATAAAGACTGTTTATAATGGAAAGAAGAGAATGACTATGAGCAAAACTATTACCAGAAAGTCTGGAAGATACTATTAAAGAAGAATGGGAGAAGTTGTCACCCAAATATTTGAGGAACACTTGCGCAAGTTTCAGGAAGCGTGTGAAGGAAGTTACGGAGAAAGAAGGAGGACACATAGAATAAAAACATTTTCTATTATGTCAGTTTTCTTGTGGCAAATAAATTCTCATGACTTTCAATAAACTAATTGGTCATACACTGTCTTTCAATCCCTGCCTCAAAATATTGTAAATTTTGCTTCCCCACCCTGTAGTCCCTTACCAAGGGGTGACCAGGGGTGTCAAACTCATTTTAGTTCAGGGGCCACATTCAGGTAAATTTGATCTGAAGTGGGCCTAACCAGTAAAATAATAACATAATATGCAGATCGTACAGAAAGTCTGTTCAGGACCTTTAAGAAGCTAGTTAGCATGAGCCCTGTGATCAGCAATGACAAGGTAAGCTAACGTTTTTAAGACTAGTTAGAATTCTTAATACTACTACTACCACTACTAGGACTCCTGCGATGGGGCGGGTGTCCCGTCCTGGTGTGTTGAGCCGACCAGGTGAACCAAAGAATTCTTAATCAATTGCGGATTTATATTTTGCGCCCCCTGTTTGAACATGTAAAAAGTTGAAAAAATGCAAGAGTTCCTGTTGGGATTCGAACATCGTAGACTGTAGCGTTACTTCCTGAGCTGTGTGTCCATATGTTCTTCTGGCTGCAAATTTATACGTTCCAAGCCTGTCTTGTCTCTTGTATCGGGGGGGGGGGGGGGGGGGGGGGGGGGGTTATTAGGGATGCACCGATGCCACTTTTCTCCAGACCGAATACAAGTACAAGTACTTACATTTGAGTACTTGCTGATACTGAGTACCAACATGAATACTTAATAATACCATTACAGTTCTTAGTTATTTTTACCTCCACCAAGGAGGTTATGTTTTTGCCAGGGTTTGTTTGTCTGTCTGTTTGTTTGTTTGTCTGTCCGTTAGTGTGCAACATAACTCAAAAAGTTATGGATAGATTTTGATGAAATTTTCAGGGTTTGTTGGAAATGGGATAAGGAAGAAATTATAAAATTTTGGTGGTAATCGGGGGTGGGGGGGCCCACGGGGGGGGCCACTGATCAGCCTTGGCGGAGGTCTGCGCTCTCCTAGTGCTTCTAATTGAAAATGTGTTTTATAGGGATGCACCGATACCACTTTTTTCCAGACTGAGTATAAGTACAAGTACTTACATTTGAGTACTTGCCGATACCGAGTACTGATACGAGTATCAGCAGGTATGGTAAAAACAGACATCTGAATGCTTCTATAAAACTGGGTACATTTTGGTATCTGGCACTTTTCCAGCTTTTTTAGAACCAATAATAAAAGTGAAATTTAGATATATTTCCCTCCAGGATGTACCTAATGATGACCTCAGATTAATGCAAAAAAAAAACAAAACAAAAAAAAAACAAAACAAAACAAAACAAAAACTATTTATATATATATACACTCTTGCTCTGAGCCAAACCAAAATTATTGCATTTTTAATAAAATATTGGGGCCAAAAATTAGGACATGGAAAGCTACCTATATGTGTCAGTGCATATGAATGTTCGGTGGTGGTTGGTAGGCAGTTGGTCAGTCTGCCCCAGGGCAACTGTGGCTACATATGTAGTTTACCACCACCAGAGGGAGAATGTGAGAGCGAATGAATAACGGATCCTCTGTACGCGCTTTGAGTACGCGTTCATAGAAAAGCGCTATATAAATCTAATCCATTATTATTATTACGTTGGAATGAGTGTTTCTCATTTTCTTGGGGGGGGGGGGGGGGGTGTTCTACTGTGCATGTGCTATTTACTACAAGAGTCTGTATGAAACTCAAAAGTAATACAGGAGTAATGTAACACATTACAATTCTGAGACAGTAATATTGTAAGGTAAGGAATTATTTTCAAATACAGTCTACTCTCGTTATACCGCCAACTTCCATTCATGGCCAAATTGGCGGTATAACGAAAATGGCGTTACAACGGGTTGCGTCCATAATGTGCATGTCTTTACTATATGATGTCTATGCTGCCTCCGTTAACCCGTTCTAATTGCATTTCTAAATAAATCTTGATTCTGTTATGTTGTAAGGGATCATTTAAAGTGGGGAAACATTTTAAGCATTATTATACCGTGTCGGGAAATGACACCCCATCATCTTGAGGCTTTGGCTTAATCCCACGTCCTCTTCCCGACATCCTGACCTACTGAGTGTTCTGCGATAAATGAACGGTGGCCGTTCCGTAGACCTACTCGTAGCTTGTCGCGATCAGCGTCTGGCGCGTTTGTTTCAGTGCATTGTTAAAATTTATGTGTACTCGATGGCAATCACGCTGGCGGTATAACGGTCGGGAAATCAATGGTATAAGTGTTGTTTGTGCATGGAACTGGGCTGGCGGATGGCGATAGGCGGAAATGGCGGTAGCTAATGGAATAATGCATTGGGGATTTTTGTGCAATGGTTTTGGTCGGCGGTGAGCGAAAATGGCGGTATAACGGCGGGCGGTTTAACGAGAGTAGACTGTAGCAGTAAAAAGCAATCTGTAATGGATTACAGTTTGGAAGTAACTTGCACAACACTGATAACTGCTGTTTACTGATGCACATTTTACTACTGTAGAAATATATATATGTGTGTGTTTATGAAGCAGGGGCATTCACTGAGTTCATGTTATAACTCATGCACAGATGGTAGTGGGCTGAGAAATCGGTAATTGTAAAACTCGGAATGACTTTGCAGGAGGAAAAGTGTCAGGAAGCTGCTATACTGCGAAGGTGTAATTCAGCGTATAGATGATCACAGTTAAAACACAGTAATTAGCGCTCAGGGCCTCATGTGTCTGAATGTACTAGAGAATGACAGATTAGCCCCTTCTTCAAGTCCATAATGAATGCCTCTGCTGACATGTGGGAGTGGATTAGGTCATTGTCTTACTCATACCCTCCCAAAAATAGCTTACCATCAAGAGCCGCGGTGTAATTTCTGCTCAAAACAAGGAAATTTCTGCATCCTCGACGTTACCGTGTGAATTGCTGATGAGGTGTCAGATAAAACTGTCTGCATCAATACAAGAAACCAGTTGTCCTAAATCTGGCGTGGATCTTCGCTCGGGCTTTTCAAGGTTGAAAGACTATATTCATGCGATCTCAGATAAATCATTATGAGGCTTAACCCCTTTTCATGCATGAATTATGAGAACCTTAGTCAATATTTTTTTCTTGAGTGTTTTCATTCCTCTTTAGGCATGAAAAAAAAAACAATACAATTGATTTTTCTGTCTTTTTTTTTTATTTTTATGAACCTATTTTTTGTGGAGTTGCAAAAATGTCCACTCAGCTGGACACCATGCATTTAAGTTTTGAAGCAAAGAAACATTTATTTAAAAATCATCATCAGAAAGTGATATACTGTGTGAAAACTATGAAATAAAAATCCTCCTGAGACCCAGGATATTGACAGTTTCAGTGTTTTTACATTAAAAAATGGTCTTGATTAGAAACTGCATAATGCAACAGTTTTTTTTAGATACATTTTTAAAATTATTTGTATTTATTGATTGATTTTTTAATGGAATGTCCTTTGCAATGCACAGTATTTTGAAAGTAAAACTATCAAACCTTTGTCCCCTACAGAGGACAAAATGCATTGCTGGGTTTCAGGAGGATTTGCAAAAAAAACCAAACCAAAACAAAACAAAAATTTCCAGAAAACTGTTAATTACAGTCTAATAATAATTAGTAATTGATCTACACTAAAACATGTTAGTGCAGATCAGATTTATCAAGAGCAGCAAAGTTACAATAATTGTATGAATTGCAGTGTTTGGGATGATGCATAAGTGTCCACTGTGTCAGCTGATATGGAACTAAAACAACCAAACCCATGAATATACAAGAGAACAGCTGGAGAATATCTGTCCACTGTAGTGACCACTATGAATTATGTATATCATCAGTATATCATCAGAAAGTGATATACTGTGTGAAAAGTATGAAAGAAAAACATTTTTAATGCCGCTAATTGCTAAATTGCTACTGTTTTCTCACATTTTATCATACTCTAATATTAGTTATTACTCATTTCATAGAGATAATATCCTCCTGATACCCAGGATATTGACAGTTTTAGCTTTTTTACATTAAAAAATGGTCTTGATTAGAAACTGCATAATGTAACATTTTTAAAATTATTTTTATTTATTTATTGATTTTTTAATGGAATGTCCTTTGCAATGCACAGTATTTTGAAAGTAAAACTATCAAACTTTTGTCCCCTACAGAGGACAAAATGCATTGCTGGGTTTCAGGAGGATTTGCAAAAAAACAAAAAAAACAACAACTTTTTTTTTTCCAGAAAACTGTTAATTACAGTCTAATAACAAATAGCAACTGATGCAATGCAAATGCAAAAAATACACTCAAATATTAACAATCCTTTTAGTTCAGGTTCCACATTCAGACCAATTCAATCTCAAGTGGGTCAGACCAGTAAAATACTATCATAATAACATATAAATAATGACAACTCCAAATGTTTCTCTTTGTAAATGTAAATATTTTCATGTATTGACACTAAAACAAAGTATAATTTTGCAAAAAATGTGAATAACCTGAAAAAATATGAACCTGAAATGTCTTAAGAGAAGTCAGTCCAATTTTAACATTAACAATATTCTGTCAGTTATTAAATGTTTTGTGTATTTGTAGATCCACTGTGATCTGTAAGTTATAATGTACATGTGTAAATGATAAACTGAGGCAGAATATTGTTAAAATTACACTTTTTTTTTTCAGTTTGTTCATATTATTCACATCTTTTGAAAGGATAGTTTGTAGATGTGAACATTTTCATAATGTAAATTAACTTTTTTCGCTCTAAAACATAGAGAAAAGTTTGGAGTTGACATTATTTATATATTATTATGTTATTATTTTACTGGTTCGGCCCACTTCAGATCAAATTTAGCTGATTCTGGCCGCTGAACTAAAATGAGTTTGACACCCCTGATTTACACTAAAACATGTTAGTGCAGATCAGATTTATCAAGAGAAGCAAAGTTACAATAATGGTATGAATTGCAGTGTTTTGGATGATGCATAAGCGTCCACTGTGTCGGCTGATATGGAACTAAAACAACCAAACCCATGAATATACAAGAGAACAGCTGGAGAATATCTGTCCACTATGCATGAAAGGGTTAATATAATAAAAGCGTTTATTTTCATGCAAAATAAGTTTTACAGGCTTGAGAGAGGGGGTGGTGTCTGGAGGAATTTAGAGGAGCGAAGAGGTCAGTGGAAGCGCCGAAGGATTCAAATGGGGATCGATAAAAGGCTGGTGTGACACAGCAAGCAGAACCCAGGGAGCCAGATTAAAGGAGGGGTGTCGATGAGGCTTCACAGATTCATCGTTCCCCCTGTGGTTCCTGTAATGAGCAGAAAGGATGATGGGAAGCGGGGAAATAATTTTGATCCGGAGGTTTGTGAGAACTGACACGAGTGGAAGAGGAAAGAGGTTAAGCAGACCTATAAACGGAGGCCGACGGAATTAGATACAAGGGCGGTATTTGTTTTCTAAACGTTCAGTAATAATGACTTTATTGTGGGAAATGCAGTATGCAAATAAGATCTTCTTTCAGCAACAACTATTGAGAGCTGTTTTTTTGTATTTTTTTTATCCTCCTACTGAAGTTCTTAATTCGTAAAGACCAGAATATCCACCGATGACCAAAACCATCCACTGATCGAAAATGTTTAAATGTTTAATGAGAAGCACTTGGAGATCGCAGACCTCGGCCAAGGCAGATCAGTGGACCCCGTGCCCCCCCACCCCACCCCTGATCACCACCAAAATTTAATCATTTGTTCCTTGTGCTCGTATCAACATTTCCTGAAATTTTCATCCAAATCCATCCATAACTTTTTGAGTTATCTAGCACACAGACAGACAGACAAACCAACGCTGACAAAAACATAACCTCCTTGGCGGGGGTAATAACTTTAGAACCACTAACCTGAGGGGGGTGGGGGGGCATCATCGTTAGGGATGGGAATTGTTAAATTCTTAACGATTCACATTTTTTGCAAAATTATACTTTGTTTTCTACATGAAAATATTTACATTTACAAAGAGAAACATTTAGAGTTGTCATTATTTATATGTTATTATGATAGTATTTAACTGGTCTGACCCACCTGAGATTGAATTGGTCTGAATGTGGAACCTGAACTAAAAGGATTCCATTATCGATATTGCTTATCAATCCAATTCCTTATCGGTTCTCTTATCAATTCTCATTGGGTGAAGGAATAAAAGAGTACAAAGGGGTGTGTTTGCATCAACTGTCTTTTATATTTCCATCTCTGCACAGAAAATATAGCACATACATTATGTATGTGTATGTCTATGTATGTATGTGTAATAAGAACAGATGACGCTGGGCCCGGTGGGGGGGGCACAGTGAAAGTGAAACTAAAGATGCTTTACTAATTCCTCTATTGCCGCATTTCTACTACGTGGAACCGGTTCAACTCAGCTCGGCTTGTCTCCTGTTGTTGTGCTGTTGTGTCTTACCTTCGGAAACTTGTATTTGAGGAGTTACTACGTTTGTTGCCCACGCCAAAACCGGCCCGGCGTTCATTCTGCTGCTACATTCAGAGGCGCTGCTAAGTAGCGTATAAAATACGTGACATTCCTGTAAATGATTCACATGCTGTGGACAAATGTTTGAGGATATTGGAGGGATTCCACCCTTTGGAAGACATGGAAGCTTTGACAGTGTTCCAAGTAAGTGGACCGTTTGTACCTCAATGCCATGTTGGCTACGTTCTGACCAAAACAATGCAGTGTACGTCTGACGTCATCGCGCATGCACAACGAAGGCGGAATCGATAAGCAGGCAGGCAAACGATTCCGAGGAATCGAGCTACTGGGAACCGGTTCTCAAAAAGAACCGGTTCTCGATTCCCATCCCTAATCATCGTGCGTCCTTGTGGGTGTGTTAGCGACTACTTGTACATGACATTAGAAATCACTTGATCACTCGGCACATACCCCCCCACCCCAGGTCACAGATTTGTTTTGGGGGGGGCAGCAGATAGTCCATGATCAGGTGAGGGGGACTCACTTTTTTGGTTTTTTTTCTTCTTTTTCTCTTTTATGCTTTCACTTTCTTTTTTTTAATGAGCTATATAAGCCACCACACACCCCCACAGTGTTGGGGAAAACATAAGAAAACAGTGTTCAGAATAAAAAATATGATTAACTATATCTAATTACAGTTGAAATTGATTACACTGGGTTACAAAAAAATGTTTTTTGCAAGTTGTCTAGGTTTTTTCAACTGAATTAGGACCATTTTGCACCGCTAAATCCAAAAATGACATCTGTTTTTCTCAATCAGGTCAGGTTTTTTGCTAATTTGATTTTGAAAAATTTGATCTTCTCACAAAATATAATAGTTAATACCAAAATAAGATTGGTAAGCACACTTTATGAAACTTGTGACTTGATTCCTGTTAGGTACAATGGTGTATTCACTGCAGATGTAGCAGAATACGTCAGGCTTATTTTTGCAAGATCTTCTAGCCGAAGCCATTTCATTCACCTGTAATATTAAAAAAAAACAATCATAAATTGGCAAAAGTAAAATCTTCAGAACTTCTTTATTGCAAGAAATATGAAAGAATTTTGTATCATATGATGTGAAAATGCCTATAAATGTAAGCAAAAATGTTAAAAAGCCAATATGTAGCATAGTTCAGAAAGTTGACCTGATTGAGCAAAATTAATGTGATTTTTGGATTCAGCACACCAAAATTATCCTAAATCAGCTCAAAAAACTTAAACAATAAATTTGTTGTTGACCAGTGTTATTTTTTCTTATATATTCTCGTTTTTCACTCTAAATTTCTAAATGCAGATTTGATTGACGACTTTTTGAGCACTAAAATGTCTGTTTTTAATCAATTTGAAAAAACCGTCTGTGTGATGCAACATTAAAATCCAAATAATTAGAGCCGCTTAACCTCCTAAGACCCAGGAAATGTCAGCAAAGTACAAGCTTTTTTTTGTTTTTTTATTAAATAAGTGCCTATATTGAAAACATCATGATGCAACAATTTTTTCAGATGCAGTTTTTAAATTTTTATGGAATGTCCTTTGTGGTGGACAGTTTTCTTTCTTTCTTTTTTTTTTTTTGTATAAAGTTGTGAAACTCTTGTCCACAGAAAACCCATAGCTGGGTCTTAAGAGGTTAAAGATAACCTTAAACAGGAGCCACTTAATTATGAATAAAAAAATTTGAACATATCTGCAGATGAGGATATATGTCAGCTTCATACGCTGTTAGAAAATATCAGTCATCAGTGTTTAAAATAAAAAACATGATTAAAACAGACAGAGGTAGATTTATTTATGCATAGATTATTTCATTTTAGTTTACAGTATTTGCTGTAAAATGAAAAATGCACATTTAGTTTGATTTGGTTACGATTTAGTTAAGCTCGCTGTTGTACTTTCTTTAAATATAAATACATTTTAAGACACTGGCAGCAAAAATGTCAGTTTGGTGAAGCAATAAAAACTTATACCATATATTTAAAGCTGCTTAAAGTGAAATTCTCAATAAAACGCTCACTGAGGTTTGTCATAATCTTACACTAGAGCCTCTTAATAATGAATAAAACCAGGGGATTTGGGGAGTGAGTCAACTTATGCACAATTTGACATTTTCAGATGAACTCAGTCATACATTACAATTAGTTAAAATTGGTGCCAGTATCATTTTACACTAAACATAATTTACGTCTGAACAACCGGATCCATAAAACACATATTTAAAAGTGTTTGGACTCACTCGTCTTGCTTTCTTTTATTAGTCACTGACCCGTTTATGTTGTTATGATCTTTTGCAGCCATTTATATTTTAAGAGGATTATCTGCAAGGCATCAAAATGCAGCTCAGAAACTAACGCGATGCTGGGGAAAAGCAAAGGTCAAGAAAAACTAGGTTCCTCCTCATTCTTGCCAGACGAAATGCCACCCTGCTTTTGTGTTTACATATACTTAGAGCTTCCATGCCTTCTAGAAGTGTTAACATATATTTAATGTGACTCCTGCGTTCCGTCCACTTCAGGAAACAGCGCTGTGTTAACGCCGCATTAATTCATACTATTAATACTCCTGTCTAGGTATAATCTAACATATCTGATGTAGGTGGGTATATTAGCTGAAATTAAGGTTTAAAACATCCTGAAATGACTTGGAAAAAGTTATTTTCCGATTTCATACAGTTAGGAACTGGATTTCAGTACATGTCTGAAATTACCATTTTTGGACCCACCTCTGTAGGACACTGGTGACCATTTAAATAAAGCTTCAAGACACCCTGAAATGCCTTGAAAGGTGTTACTTAGTCATTTAGAATAGTTTTAAGTGAATTTGAGTTAATGTCTGAAATGACCATTTTTGGAGCACATACTATAGCCATTCGAGGGTCCTGGTCACCATTGAAATAAAGGTTGAAAACATGCTAAAATACCTTGAAAAGTGTTCTTTAGTCATTTTGAATCTCTTGGTGTGCAGACATGGTGGTGCAGTGGTCTGTGTTGGTGGAATTCAGGCAGGTCCTGAGTTCAATTCCAGCTCCAACCATGAGGTGATGTTGGTCATGTTTAAAATGAATATTTTTGGAGCCTTACTACTTGGCCATTCAACGGTCCTGGTCACAATTGAAATAAAGGTTGAAAACATTCTAAAATACCTTGAAAAGTGTTATTTAGTTATTTTGAATAGTTTTGAAGTCAATTTGAGTTGATGTCTGAAATGACCATTTTTGGAGCACATACCTTACTACCTGGCCTTACTACTTGGCCATTTGAGCGTCCTGGTCAAAATAAAAAAAAAAAAAAAAAAAAAAAGGTTCAAAACACCCTGAAATACCTTGAAAAGTGTTATGTTTGATTTAGAAAAGTTTTTAAGTGAATTTGAGTACGTGTCTGAAATGACCATTTTTGGAGCACATACTATAGTCTCACCTCTCGACCATTGGAGGCCCATGGTCACCTTTGAAATACAGATTCAAACATCCGACAGATATGTCAGATGATTTCTCTGGTGTGCAGATGTGATAGTTCAGTGGTCTGCATTGTTGAAGTTCATGCAGATGATCCTGAGTTCAATTCCAGATTCAACCATGTGGTCATGTCTGATACGACCATTTTTGGAGCACATACTATAGCCTTACTACTTGGCCATACGAGGGTCCTGGTCACCATAGAAACAAAGTTTCAAAACACCCTGGAATACCTTAAAAAGTGTTATTTAGCCATTTAGAATAGTTTTTAAGTGAATTTGAGTTCATGTTTGAAATGACCATTTTTGGAGCACATACTATAGCCTTACCTCGCCACCATTGGAGGCCCATGGTCACCTTTGACATACAGGTTGAAAACATTCTAAAATACCTTAAAAATTGTTATATAGTCATTTAGAATAGGTTTTAAGTGAATTTGAGTTCATGTCTGAAATGACCATTTTTGGAGCACATACTATAGCCTTACTACTTGGCCATTTGAGTGTCCTAGTCACAATTGAAATAAAGGTTCAAAATACCCTGGAATACATTGAAAAGTGTTATTTAATGACTTAGTATAGTTTTTAAATGAATCTGAGATCATGTGTGAAATGACCATTTTTGGAGCACATACTATAGCCTTACTACTTGGTCATTTGAGCGTCCTGGTCACCATTTTTAAAAAAGGTTCGAAATACCGTGAAAGACCTTAAAAAGTGTTATTTAGTCATTTTGAATAGTTTTTAAGTGAATTTGAGTACATGTCTGAAATGACCATTTTTGGAGCACATACTATAGCCTTACTATTTGGCCATTCAAGGGTCCTGGTCACCATTGAAATATAGGTTCAAAACACCCTGGAATACCTTAAAAAGTGTTATTTAGTGACTTAGTATAGTTTTTAAGTGAATTTGAGTACATCTCTGAAATGACCATTTTTGGAGCACATACTATAGCCTTACTACTTGGCCATTCGAGGGTCCTGGTCACCATAGAAACAAAGGTTCAAAACACCCTGGAATACCTTAAAAAGTGTTATTTAGCCATTTAGAATAGTTTTTAAGTGAATTTGAGTACATGTCTGAAATGACCATTTTTGGAGCACATACTATAGCCTTACCTCGCCACCATTGGAGGCCCATGGTCACCTTTGAAATACAGGTTGAAAACGTTCTAAAATACCTTAAAAATTGTTATGTAGTCATTTAGAAAAGGTTTTAAATGAATTTGAGTTCATGTCTGAAATGACCATTTTTGGAGCACATACTATAGCCTTACTACTTGGCCATTCGAGGGTCCTGGTCACCATTGAAGAAAAGGTTGAAAACGTTCTAAAATACCTCAAAAAGTGTTCTTTAGTCATTTTGAATAGTTTAGTGTGCAGACATGGTGGTGCAGTGGTCTGTGTTGGTGGAATTCATGCAGAAGGTCCTGAGTTTAATTCCAGCTCCAACCATGTGGTGGTGTTGGTCATGTGTGGAATGACCATTTTTGGAGCACATACTATAGCCTTACTACTTGGTCATTCGACGGTCCATGTCACCATTGAAATAAAGGTTGAAAACCCCCTGGAATACCTTAAAAAGTGTTATTTAGTCATTTAGAAAAGTTTTTAAGCTAATTTGAGATCATGTCTGAAATGACCGTTTTTGGAGCACATACTATAGTCTTACCTCTCCACCACTGGAGGCCCATGGTCACCTTTGAAATACAGGTTCAAACATCCTACAAGTTTATGGAATGATTCATTGGCCGTCCAGATATGGTGGTTCAGTGGTCTGCATTGTTGGAGTTCATACTGAACGTCTTGAGTTCAATTCCAGCTCCAACCATGTGGTCACCTCTGAAATGGCCATTTTTGAAGCACATACTATAGCCTTACTATTTGGCCATTCAAGGGTCCTGGTCACCATTGAAATAAAGGTTGAAAATGTTCCAAAATAACTTGGAACATGTTATTTAGTCATTTAGAATAGTTTTTAAGTGAATTTGAATACATGTCTGAAATGACCATTTTTGGAGCACATACTATAGCCTTACCTCGCCACCATTGGAGGCCCATGGTCACCTTTGACATACAGGTTGAAAACATTCTAAAATACCTTAAAAATTGTTATATAGTCATTTTGAATAGGTTTTAAGTGAATTTGAGTTCATGTCTGAAATGACCATTTTTGGAGCACATACTATAGCCTTACTACTTGGCCATTTGAGTGTCCTAGTCACAATTGAAATAAAGGTTGAAAACATTCTAAAATAACTTGAGACATGTTATTTAGTCATTTAGAAAAGTTTTTAAGTGAATTTGAGTTGATGTCTGAAATGACCATTTTTGGAGCACATACTATAGCCTTACTACTTGACCATTTGACGGTCCTCGTCACCATTGAAATAAAGGTTGAAAACATGCTAAAATACCTTCAAAAGTGTTATTTAGTCATTTTGAATAGTTTTTAAGTCAGTTTGAGTACATCTCTGAAATGACCATTTTTGGAGCACATACTATAGCCTTACTACTTGGCCATTCGAGGGTCCTGGTCACCACAGAAACAAAGGTTCAAAACACCCTGGAATACCTTAAAAAGTGTTATTTAGCCAGTGTTATTTAGCCATTTAGAATAGAATAGTAAGTGAATTTGAGTTCATGTGTGAAATGACCATTTTTGGAGCACATACTATAGCCTTACTACTTGGCCATTTGAGCGTCCTAGTCACAATTGAAATAAAGGTTGAAAACATTCTAAAATAACTTGAGACATGTTATTTAGTCATTTAGAAAAGTTTTTAAGTGAATTTCAGTACATGTCTGAAATGACCATTTTTGGAGCACATACTATAGCCTTACTACTTGGCCATTCGAGCGTCCTGGTCACCATTTAAAAAAAGGTTCAAAATACCCTGGAATACATTGAAAAGTGTTATTTAATGACTTAGTATAGTTTTTAAATGAATCTGAGATCATGTGTGAAATGACCATTTTTGGAGCACATACTATAGCCTTACTACTTGGTCATTTGAGCGTCCTGGTCACCATTTTTAAAAAAGGTTCGAAATACCGTGAAAGACCTTAAAAAGTGTTATTTAGTCATTTTGAATAGTTTTTAAGTGAATTTGAGTACATGTCTGAAATGACCATTTTTGGAGCACATACTATAGCCTTACTATTTGGCCATTCAAGGGTCCTGGTCACCATTGAAATAAGGGTTGAAAATATTCCAAAATAACTTGGAACATGTTATTTAGTCATTTAGAATAGTTTTTAAGTGAATTTGAATACATGTCTGAAATGACCATTTTTGGAGCACATACTATAGCCTTACTACTTGGCCATTCAAGGGTCCTGGTCACCATTGAAATAAAGGTTGAAAACATTCTAAAATACATTGGAACGTGCTATGTTGTGATTTAGAATCGTTTTTAAGTAAATTTGAGTTGATGTCTGAAATGACCATTTTTGGAGCACATACTATAGCCTTACTACTTGGCCATTTGAGCGTCCTGGTCACCATTTTTAAAAAAGCTTCGAAATACCCTGAAAGACCTTAAAAAGTGTTATTTAGTCATTTTGAATAGTTTTTAAGTCAATTTGAGTACATCTCTGAAATGACCATTTTTGGAGCACATACTATAGCCTTACTACTTGGCCATTCGAGGGTCCTGGTCACCATTGAAGAAAAGGTTGAAAACGTTCTAAAATGCCTCAAAAAGTGTTCTTTAGTCATTTTGAATATCTTAGTGTGCAGACATGGTGGTGCAGTGGTCTGTGTTGGTGGAATTCATGCAGAAGGTCCTGAGTTTAATTCCAGCTCCAACCATGTGTGGAATGACCATTTTTGGAGCACATACTATAGCCTTACTACTTGGTCATTCGACGGTCCATGTCACCATTGAAATAAAGGTTGAAAACCCCCTGGAATACCTTAAAAAGTGTTATTTAGTCATTTAGAAAAGTTTTTAAGCTAATTTGAGATCATGTCTGAAATGACCGTTTTTGGAGCACATACTATAGTCTTACCTCTCCACCACTGGAGGCCCATGGTCACCTTTGAAATACAGGTTCAAACATCCTACAAGTTTATGGAATGATTCATTGGCCGTCCAGATATGGTGGTTCAGTGGTCTGCATTGTTGGAGTTCATACCGAACGTCTTGAGTTCAATTCCAGCTCCAACCATGTGGTCACCTCTGAAATGGCCATTTTTGAAGCACATACTATAGCCTTACTACTTGGCCATTTGAGCGTCCTGGTCACCATTTTTAAAAAAGCTTCGAAATACCCTGAAAGACCTTAAAAAGTGTTATTTAGTCATTTTGAATAGTTTTTAAGTCAATTTGAGTACATCTCTGAAATGACCATTTTTGGAGCACATACTATAGCCTTACTACTTGGCCATCAAAGGTCCTGGTCACCATAGAAACAAAGGTTCAAAACATCCTGGAATACCTTAAAAAGTGTTATTTAGTCATTTAGAATAGTGTTTAAATGAATTTGAGTACATGTCTGAAATGACCATTTTTGGAGCACATACATGTCCTTACCTTACCTTACCTTAGCCTTACCTCTCGACCATTGGAGGCCCACGGTCACCTTTGAAATACAGGTTGAAACATCTGACAAATACATGGAATGATTTATTTAGTGTCCAGATGTGGTGGTTCAGTGTTCTGCACTGTTGGCATTCATACCAGAGGTCCTGAGTTCAATTCCAGCTTCAACCATGTGGTAATGTTGGTCATTTCTGAAATGATCATTTTGGGAGAAAAAACTACATGGCCATTCCAGTGTCCTGGTCACCATTTTTAAAAAAAGGTTCGAAATACCCTGAAATTCCTTGAAAAGTGTTATTTAGTGACTTAGTATAGTTTTTAAATGAATTTGAGATCATGTGTGAAATGACCATTTTTGGAGCACATACTATAGCCTTACTACTTGGCCATTTGAGCGTCCTAGTCACAATTGAAATAAAGGTTGAAAACATTCTAAAATAACTTGAGACATGTTATTTAGTCATTTAGAAAAGTTTTTAAGTGAATTTGAGTTCATGTCTGAAATGACCATTTTTGGAGCACATACTATAGCCTTACCACTTGGCCATTCGAGGGTCCTGGTCACCATAGAAACAAAGGTTCAAAACACCCTGGAATACCTTAAAAGTGTTATTTAGCCATTTAGAATAGTTTTTAAGTGAATTTGAGTACATGTCTGAAATGACCATTTTTGGAGCACATACTATATATAGCCTTACCTCGCCACCATTGGAGGCCCATGGTCATCTTTGAAATACAGGTTGAAAATGTTCTAAAATACCTTAAAAATTGTTATATAGTCATTTAGAATAGGTTTTAAGTGAATTTGAGTTGATGTCTGAAATGACCATTTTTGGAGCACATAGCCTTACTACTTGGCCATTCGAGCGTCCTGGTCACCATTTAAAAAAAGGTTCAAAACACCCTGGAATACATTGAAAAGTGTAATTTAGTGACTTAGTATAGTTTTTAAATGAATTTGAGATCATGTGTGAAATGACCATTTTTGGAGCACATACTATAGCCTTACTACTTGACCATTTGACGGTCCTCGTCACCATTGAAATAAAGGTTGAAAACATGCTAAAATACCTTGAAAAGTGTTATTTAGTCATTTTGAATAGTTTTTAAGTCAGTTTGAGTACATGTCTGAAATGACCATTTTTGGAGCACATACTATAGCCTTACTACTTGGCCATTTGAGCGTTCTTGTCACCATTTTAAAAAAGGTTCAAAATACCCTGGAATACATTGAAAAGTGTTATTTAGTGACTTACTATAGTTTTTAAATGAATCTGAGATCATGTCTGAAATGACCATTTTTGGAGCACATACTATATAGCCTTACTACTTGGTCATTTGAGCGTCCTGGTCAACATTTTTAAAAAAGGTTCGAAATACCCTGAAAGACCTTAAAAAGTTTTATTTAGTCATTTTGAATAGTTTTTAAATGAATTTGAGTTGATTTCTGAAATGACCATTTTTGGAGCACATACCTCTCCTTACCTTAGCCTTACCTCTCGACCATTGGAGGCCCACGGTCACCTTTGAAATACAGGTTGAAACATCTGACAAATACATGGAATGATTTATTTAGTGTCCAGATGTGGTGGTTCAGTGTTCTGCACTGTTGGCATTCATACCAGAGGTCCTGAGTTCAATTCCAGCTTCAACCATGTGGTAATGTTGGTCATTTCTGAAATGATCATTTTGGGAGAAAAAACTACTTGGCCATTCCAGTGTCCTGGTCACCATTTTTAAAAAAGGTTCGAAAGACCCTGAAATTCCTTGAAAAGTGTTATTTAGTGACTTAGTATAGTTTTTAAATGAATTTGAGATCATGTGTGAAATGACCATTTTTGGAGCACATACTATAGCCTTACTACTTGGCCATTCGAGGGTCCTGGTCACCATAGAAACAAAGGTTCAAAACACCCTGGAATACCTTATAAAGTGTTATTTAGTCATTTAGAACAGTTTTTAAGTGAATTTGAGTTCATGTTTGAAATGACCATTTTTGGAGCACATACTATAGCCTTACCTCGCCACCATTGGAGGTCCATGGTCACCTTTGAAATACAGGTTGAAAACGTTCTAAAATACCTTAAAAATTGTTATATAGTCATTTAGAATAGGTTTTAAGTGAATTTGAGTTCATGTCTGAAATGACCATTTTTGGAGCACATACTATAGCCTTACCTCGCCACCATTGGAGGTCCATGGTCACCTTTGAAATATAGGTTGAAAACATTGTAAAATAACTTGAGACATGTTATTTAGTCATTTAGAAAAGTTTTTAAGTGAATTTGAGTTCATGTCTGAAATGACCATTTTTGGAGCACATAGCCTTACTACTTGGCCATTCGAGCATCCTGGTCACAATTTAAATAAAAGTTGAAAACATTCTAAAATAACTTGAGACATGTTATTTAGTCATTTAGAAATGTTTTTAAGTGAATTTGAGTACATGTCTGAAATGACCATTTTTGGAGCACATAGCCTTACTACTTGGCCATTCGAGCGTCCTGGTCACCATTTAAAAATAGGTTCAAAACACCCTGGAATACATTGAAAACTTTTATTTAGTTACTTAGTATAGTTTTTAAATGAATTTGAGATCATGTGTGAAATGACCATTTTTGGAGCACATACTATATAGCCTTACTACTTGGCCATTTGACGGTCCTCGTCACCATTGAAATAAAGGTTGAAAACATGCTAAAATACCTTGAAAAGTGTTATTTAGTCATTTTGAATAGTTTTTAAGTCAATTTGAGTACATCTCTGAAATGACCATTTTTGGAGCACATACTATAGCCTTACTACTTGGCCATTCGAGGGTCCTGGTCACCATAGAAACAAAGGTTCAAAACACCCTGGAATACCTTAAAAAGTGTTATTTAGCCATTTAGAATAGTTTTTAAGTGAATTTGAGTACATGTCTGAAATGACCATTTTTGGAGCACATACTATATATAGCCTTACCTCGCCACCATTGGAGGCCCATGGTCACCTTTGAAATACAGGTTGAAAACGTTCTAAAATACCTTAAAATTGTTATGTAGTCATTTTGAATATGTTAGTGTGCAGACATGGCGGTGCAGTGGTCTGTGTTGGTGGAATTCATGCAGAAGGTCCTGAGTTTAATTCCAGCTCCAACCATGTGGTGGTGTTGGTCATGTGTGGAATGACCATTTTTGGAGCACATACTATAGCCTTACTACTAGGCCATTTGACGGTCCTGGTCACTATTGAAATAAAGGTTGAAAACACCCTGGAATACCTTAAAAAGTGTTATTTAGTCATTTAGAAAAGTTTTTAAGCTAATTTGAGATCATGTCTGAAATGACCGTTTTTGGAGCACATACTATAGTCTTACCTCTCCACCACTGGAGGCCCATGGTCACCTTTGAAATACAGGTTCAAACATCCTACAAGTTTATGGAATGATTCATTGGCCGTCCAGATATGGTGGTTCAGTGGTCTGCATTGTTGGAATTCATACTGAACGTCTTGAGTTCAATTCCAGCTCCAACCGTGTGGTCACCTCTGAAATGGCCATTTTTGAAGCACATACTATAGCCTTACTACTTGGCCATTCAAGGGTCCTGGTCACCATTGAAATAAAGGTTGAAAACATTCTAAAATACATTGGAACGTGCTATGTTGTGATTTAGAATCGTTTTTAAGTAAATTTGAGTTGATGTCTGAAATGACCATTTTTGGAGCACATACTATAGCCTTACTACTTGGCCATTTGAGCGTCCTGGTCACCATTTTTAAAAAAGCTTCGAAATACCCTGAAAGACCTTAAAAAGTGTTATTTAGTCATTTTGAATAGTTTTTAAGTCAATTTGAGTACATCTCTGAAATGACCATTTTTGGAGCACATACTATAGCCTTACTACTTGGCCATTCGAGGGTCCTGGTCACCATTGAAGAAAAGGTTGAAAACGTTCTAAAATACCTCAAAAAGTGTTCTTTAGTCATTTTGAATAGTTTAGTGTGCAGACATGGTGGTGCAGTGGTCTGTGTTGGTGGAATTCATGCAGAAGGTCCTGAGTTTAATTCCAGCTCCAACCATGTGGTGGTGTTGGTCATGTGTGGAATGACCATTTTTGGAGCACATACTATAGCCTTACTACTTGGTCATTCGACGGTCCATGTCACCATTGAAATAAAGGTTGAAAACCCCTTGGAATACCTTAAAAAGTGTTATTTAGTCATTTAGAAAAGTTTTAAGCTAATTTGAGATCATGTCTGAAATGACCGTTTTTGGAGCACATACTATAGTCTTACCTCTCCACCACTGGAGGCCCATGGTCACCTTTGAAATACAGGTTCAAACATCCTACAAGTTTATGGAATGATTCATTGGCCGTCCAGATATGGTGGTTCAGTGGTCTGCATTGTTGGAGTTCATACCGAACGTCTTGAGTTCAATTCCAGCTCCAACCATGTGGTCACCTCTGAAATGGCCATTTTTGAAGCACATACTATAGCCTTACTACTTGGCCATTTGAGCGTCCTGGTCACCATTTTTAAAAAAGCTTCGAAATACCCTGAAAGACCTTAAAAAGTGTTATTTAGTCATTTTGAATAGTTTTTAAGTCAATTTGAGTACATCTCTGAAATGACCATTTTTGGAGCACATACTATAGCCTTACTACTTGGCCATCAAAGGTCCTGGTCACCATAGAAACAAAGGTTCAAAACATCCTGGAATACCTTAAAAAGTGTTATTTAGTCATTTAGAATAGTGTTTAAATGAATTTGAGTACATGTCTGAAATGACCATTTTTGGAGCACATACATCTCCTTACCTTACCTTACCTTAGCCTTACCTCTCGACCATTGGAGGCCCACGGTCACCTTTGAAATACAGGTTGAAACATCTGACAAATACATGGAATGATTTATTTAGTGTCCAGATGTGGTGGTTCAGTGTTCTGCACTGTTGGCATTCATACCAGAGGTCCTGAGTTCAATTCCAGCTTCAACCATGTGGTAATGTTGGTCATTTCTGAAATGATCATTTTGGGAGAAAAAACTACTTGGCCATTCCAGTGTCCTGGTCACCATTTTTAAAAAAAGGTTCGAAATACCCTGAAATTCCTTGAAAAGTGTTATTTAGTGACTTAGTATAGTTTTTAAATGAATTTGAGATCATGTGTGAAATGACCATTTTTGGAGCACATACTATAGCCTTACTACTTGGCCATTTGAGCGTCCTAGTCACAATTGAAATAAAGGTTGAAAACATTCTAAAATAACTTGAGACATGTTATTTAGTCATTTAGAAAAGTTTTTAAGTGAATTTGAGTTCATGTCTGAAATGACCATTTTTGGAGCACATACTATAGCCTTACCACTTGGCCATTCGAGGGTCCTGGTCACCATAGAAACAAAGGTTCAAAACACCCTGGAATACCTTAAAAAGTGTTATTTAGCCATTTAGAATAGTTTTTAAGTGAATTTGAGTACATGTCTGAAATGACCATTTTTGGAGCACATACTATAGTCTTACCTCGCCACCATTGGAGGCCCATGGTCATCTTTGAAATACAGGTTGAAAATGTTCTAAAATACCTTAAAAATTGTTATATAGTCATTTAGAATAGGTTTTAAGTGAATTTGAGTTGATGTCTGAAATGACCATTTTTGGAGCACATAGCCTTACTACTTGGCCATTCGAGCGTCCTGGTCACCATTAAAAAAAAGGTTCAAAACACCCTGGAATACATTGAAAAGTGTAATTTAGTGACTTAGTATAGTTTTTAAATGAATTTGAGATCATGTGTGAAATGACCATTTTTGGAGCACATACTATAGCCTTACTACTTGACCATTTGACGGTCCTCGTCACCATTGAAATAAAGGTTGAAAACATGCTAAAATACCTTGAAAAGTGTTATTTAGTCATTTTGAATAGTTTTTAAGTCAGTTTGAGTACATGTCTGAAATGACCATTTTTGGAGCACATACTATATAGCCTTACTACTTGGTCATTTGAGCGTCCTGGTCAACATTTTTAAAAAAGGTTCGAAATACCCTGAAAGACCTTAAAAAGTTTTATTTAGTCATTTTGAATAGTTTTTAAATGAATTTGAGTTGATTTCTGAAATGACCATTTTTGGAGCACATACCTCTCCTTACCTTAGCCTTACCTCTCGACCATTGGAGGCCCACGGTCACCTTTGAAATACAGGTTGAAACATCTGACAAATACATGGAATGATTTATTTAGTGTCCAGATGTGGTGGTTCAGTGTTCTGCACTGTTGGCATTCATACCAGAGGTCCTGAGTTCAATTCCAGCTTCAACCATGTGGTAATGTTGGTCATTTCTGAAATGATCATTTTGGGAGAAAAAACTACTTGGCCATTCCAGTGTCCTGGTCACCATTTTTAAAAAAAGGTTCGAAAGACCCTGAAATTCCTTGAAAAGTGTTATTTAGTGACTTAGTATAGTTTTTAAATGAATTTGAGATCATGTGTGAAATGACCATTTTTGGAGCACATACTATAGCCTTACTACTTGGCCATTCGAGGGTCCTGGTCACCATAGAAACAAAGGTTCAAAACACCCTGGAATACCTTATAAAGTGTTATTTAGTCATTTAGAACAGTTTTTAAGTGAATTTGAGTTCATGTTTGAAATGACCATTTTTGGAGCACATACTATAGCCTTACCTCGCCACCATTGGAGGTCCATGGTCACCTTTGAAATACAGGTTGAAAACGTTCTAAAATACCTTAAAAATTGTTATATAGTCATTTAGAATAGGTTTTAAGTGAATTTGAGTTCATGTCTGAAATGACCATTTTTGGAGCACATACTATAGCCTTACCTCGCCACCATTGGAGGTCCATGGTCACCTTTGAAATATAGGTTGAAAACATTGTAAAATAACTTGAGACATGTTATTTAGTCATTTAGAAAAGTTTTTAAGTGAATTTGAGTTCATGTCTGAAATGACCATTTTTGGAGCACATAGCCTTACTACTTGGCCATTCGAGCATCCTGGTCACAATTTAAATAAAAGTTGAAAACATTCTAAATAACTTGAGACATGTTATTTAGTCATTTAGAAATGTTTTTAAGTGAATTTGAGTACATGTCTGAAATGACCATTTTTGGAGCACATAGCCTTACTACTTGGCCATTCGAGCGTCCTGGTCACCATTTAAAAATAGGTTCAAAACACCCTGGAATACATTGAAAACTTTTATTTAGTTACTTAGTATAGTTTTTAAATGAATTTGAGATCATGTGTGAAATGACCATTTTTGGAGCACATACTATATAGCCTTACTACTTGGCCATTTGACGGTCCTCGTCACCATTGAAATAAAGGTTGAAAACATGCTAAAATACCTTGAAAAGTGTTATTTAGTCATTTTGAATAGTTTTTAAGTCAATTTGAGTACATCTCTGAAATGACCATTTTTGGAGCACATACTATAGCCTTACTACTTGGCCATTCGAGGGTCCTGGTCACCATAGAAACAAAGGTTCAAAACACCCTGGAATACCTTAAAAAGTGTTATTTAGCCATTTAGAATAGTTTTTAAGTGAATTTGAGTACATGTCTGAAATGACCATTTTTGGAGCACATACTATATATAGCCTTACCTCGCCACCATTGGAGGCCCATGGTCACCTTTGAAATACAGGTTGAAAACGTTCTAAAATACCTTAAAAATTGTTATGTAGTCATTTTGAATATGTTAGTGTGCAGACATGGCGGTGCAGTGGTCTGTGTTGGTGGAATTCATGCAGAAGGTCCTGAGTTTAATTCCAGCTCCAACCATGTGGTGGTGTTGGTCATGTGTGGAATGACCATTTTTGGAGCACATACTATAGCCTTACTACTAGGCCATTTGACGGTCCTGGTCACTATTGAAATAAAGGTTGAAAACACCCTGGAATACCTTAAAAAGTGTTATTTAGTCATTTAGAAAAGTTTTTAAGCTAATTTGAGATCATGTCTGAAATGACCGTTTTTGGAGCACATACTATAGTCTTACCTCTCCACCACTGGAGGCCCATGGTCACCTTTGAAATACAGGTTCAAACATCCTACAAGTTTATGGAATGATTCATTGGCCGTCCAGATATGGTGGTTCAGTGGTCTGCATTGTTGGAGTTCATACCGAACGTCTTGAGTTCAATTCCAGCTCCAACCATGTGGTCACCTCTGAAATGGCCATTTTTGAAGCACATACTATAGCCTTACTATTTGGCCATTCAAGGGTCCTGGTCACCATTGAAATAAAGGTTCAAAACACCCTGGAATACCTTAAAAAGTGTTATTTAGCCAGTGTTATTTAGCCATTTAGAATAGAATAGTAAGTGAATTTGAGTTCATGTGTGAAATGACCATTTTTGGAGCACATACTATAGCCTTACTACTTGGCCATTTGAGCGTCCTAGTCACAATTGAAATAAAGGTTGAAAACATTCTAAAATAACTTGAGACATGTTATTTAGTCATTTAGAAAAGTTTTTAAGTGAATTTCAGTACATGTCTGAAATGACCGTTTTTGGAGCACATACTATAGTCTTACCTCTCCACCACTGGAGGCCCATGGTCACCTTTGAAATACAGGTTCAAACATCCTACAAGTTTATGGAATGATTCATTGGCCGTCCAGATATGGTGGTTCAGTGGTCTGCATTGTTGGAATTCATACTGAACGTCTTGAGTTCAATTCCAGCTCCAACCGTGTGGTCACCTCTGAAATGGCCATTTTTGAAGCACATACTATAGCCTTACTACTTGGCCATTCAAGGGTCCTGGTCACCATTGAAATAAAGGTTGAAAACATTCTAAAATACATTGGAACGTGCTATGTTGTGATTTAGAATCGTTTTTAAGTAAATTGGAGTTGATGTCTGAAATGACCATTTTTGGAGCACATACTATAGCCTTACTACTTGGCCATTTGAGCGTCCTGGTCACCATTTTTAAAAAAGCTTTGAAATACCCTGAAAGACCTTAAAAAGTGTTATTTAGTCATTTTGAATAGTTTTTAAGTCAATTTGAGTACATCTCTGAAATGACCATTTTTGGAGCACATACTATAGCCTTACTACTTGGCCATTCGAGGGTCCTGGTCACCATTGAAGAAAAGGTTGAAAACGTTCTAAAATACCTCAAAAAGTGTTCTTTAGTCATTTTGAATATGTTAGTGTGCAGACATGGCGGTGCAGTGGTCTGTGTTGGTGGAATTCATGCAGAAGGTCCTGAGTTTAATTCCAGCTCCAACCATGTGGTGGTGTTGGTCATGTGTGGAATGACCATTTTTGGAGCACATACTATAGCCTTACTACTTGGTCATTCGACGGTCCTTTTCACCATTGAAATAAAGGTTGAAAACCCCCTGGAATACCTTAAAAAGTGTTATTTAGTCATTTAGAAAAGTTTTTAAGCTAATTTGAGATCATGTCTGAAATGACCGTTTTTGGAGCACATACTATAGTCTTACCTCTCCACCACTGGAGGCCCATGGTCACCTTTGAAATACAGGTTCAAACATCCTACAAGTTTATGGAATGATTCATTGGCCGTCCAGATATGGTGGTTCAGTGGTCTGCATTGTTGGAGTTCATACCGAACGTCTTGAGTTCAATTCCAGCTCCAACCATGTGGTCACCTCTGAAATGGCCATTTTTGAAGCACATACTATAGCCTTACTACTTGGCCATTTGAGCGTCCTGGTCACCATTGAAATAAAGGTTGAAAATGTTCCAAAATAACTTGGAACATGTTATTTAGTCATTTAGAATAGTTTTTAAGTGAATTTGAATACATGTCTGAAATGACCATTTTTGGAGCACATACTATAGCCTTACTACTTGGCCATTCAAGGGTCCTGGTCACCATTGAAATAAAGGTTGAAAACATTCTAAAATACATTGGGACGTGCTATGTTGTGATTTAGAATCGTTTTTAAGTAAATTTGAGTTAATGTCTGAAATGACCATTTTTGGAGCACATACTATAGCCTTACTACTTGGCCATTTGAGCGTCCTGGTCACCATTTTTAAAAAAGCTTCGAAATACCCTGAAAGACCTTAAAAAGTGTTATTTAGTCATTTTGAATAGTTTTTAAGTCAATTTGAGTACATCTCTGAAATGACCATTTTTGGAGCACATACTATAGCCTTACTACTTGGCCATCAAAGGTCCTGGTCACCATAGAAACAAAGGTTCAAAACATCCTGGAATACCTTAAAAAGTGTTATTTAGTCATTTAGAATAGTGTTTAAATGAATTTGAGTACATGTCTGAAATGACCATTTTTGGAGCACATACATCTCCTTACCTTACCTTACCTTAGCCTTACCTCTCGACCATTGGAGGCCCACGGTCACCTTTGAAATACAGGTTGAAACATCTGACAAATACATGGAATGATTTATTTAGTGTCCAGATGTGGTGGTTCAGTGTTCTGCACTGTTGGCATTCATACCAGAGGTCCTGAGTTCAATTCAGGCTTCAACCATGTGGTAATGTTGGTCATTTTTGAAATTATCATTTTGGGAGCACATACTACTTGGCAATTCCAGTGTCCTGGTCACCATTTTTAAAAAAAGGTTCGAAAGACCCTGAAATTCCTTGAAAAGTGTTATTTAGTGACTTAGTATAGTTTGTAAATGAATTTGAGATCATGTGTGAAATGACCATTTTTGGAGCACATACTATATCCTTACTACTTGACCATTTGACGGTCCTCGTCACCATTGAAATAAAGGTTGAAAACGTGCTAAAATACCTTGAAAAGTGTTATTTAGTCATTTTGAATAGTTTTTAAGTGAATTTGAGTACATCTCTGAAATGACCATTTTTGGAGCACATACCTTGCCTTACGACTTGGCCATTCGAGGGTCCTGGTCACCATAGAAACAAAGGTTCAAAACACCCTGGATCACCTTAAAAAGTGTTATTTAGCCATTTAGAATAGGTTTTAAGTGAATTTGAGTTCATGTCTGAAATGACCATTTTTGGAGCACATACTATAGTCTTACTACTTGGCCATTCGAGGGTCCTGGTCACCATTGAAGAAAAGGTTGAAAACGTTCTAAAATACCTCAAAAAGTGTTCTTTAGTCATTTTGAATAGCCTGGTGCGCAGACATGGTGGTGCAGTGGTCTGTGTTGGTGGAATTCATGCAGAAGGTCCTGAGTTCAATTCCAGCTCCAATCGTGTGGTGATATTGGTCATGTGTGGAATGACCATTTTTGGAGCACATACTATAGCCTTAGTATTTGGCCATTCGACGGTCCTGGTCACCATTGAAATAAAGGTTGAAAACATTCTAAAATACTTTGAAAAGTGTTATTTAGTTATTTTGAATAGTTTTTAAGTCAATTTGAGTTGATGTCTGAAATGACCATTTTTGGAGCACATACTATAGCCTTACTACTTGGCCATTTGAGCGTCCTGGTCACCATTTAAAAAAAGGTTCAAAATACCCTAGAATACATATAAAAGTGTTATTTAGTGACTTAGTATACTTTTTAAATGAATTTGAGATCATGTGTGAAATGACCATTTTTGGAGCACATACCATAGCCTTACTACTTGACTATTTGACGGTCCTCGTCACCATTGAAATAAAGGTTGAAAACATGCTAAAATACCTTGAAAAGTGTTATTTAGTCATTTTGAATAGTTTTTAAGTCAATTTGAGTACATGTCTGAAATGACCATTTTTGGAGCACATACTATAGCCTTACTACTTGGCCATTCGAGCGTCCTGGTCACCATTTAAAAAAAGGTTCAAAACACCCTGGAATACATTGGAAAGTGCTATTTAGTGACTTTATATAGTTTTTAAATGAATTTGAGATCATGTCTGAAATTACCATTTTTGGAGCACATACTATAGCCTTACTACTTGGCCATTCGACGGTCCTGGTCACCATTGAAATAAAGGTTGAAAACATTCTAAAATACTTTGAAAAGTGTTATTTAGTTATTTTGAATAGTTTTTAAGTCAATTTGAGTTGATGTCTGAAATGACCATTTTTGGAGCACATACTATAGCCTTACTACTTGGCCATTTGAGCGTCCTGGTCACCATTTAAAAAAAGGTTCAAAATACCCTAGAATACATATAAAAGTGTTATTTAGTGACTTAGTATACTTTTTAAATGAATTTGAGATCATGTGTGAAATGACCATTTTTGGAGCACATACCATAGCCTTACTACTTGACTATTTGACGGTCCTCGTCACCATTGAAATAAAGGTTGAAAACATTCTAAAATAACTTGAAAAGTGTTATTTAGTCATTTTGAATAGTTTTTAAGTGAATTTGAGTTCATGTGTGAAATGACCATTTTTGGAGCACATACTATAGCCTTACTACTTGGCCATTCGAGGGTCCTGGTCACCACAGAAAGAAAGGTTCAAAACACCCTGGAATACCTTAAAAAGTTTTATTTTGCCATTTAGAGTAGTTTTTAAGTGAATTTGAGTTCATGTCTGAAATGACCATTTTTGGAGCACATACTATAGCCTTACTACTTGGTCATTCGACGGTCCTGGTCACCATTGAAATAAAGGTTGAAAACACCCTGGAATACCTTAAAAAGTGTTATTTAGTCATTTAGAAAAGTTTTTAAGTTAATTTGAGATCATGTCTGAAATGACCATTTTTGGAGCACATACTATAGTCTTACCTCTCCACCACTGGAGGCCCATGGTCACCTTTGAAATACAGGTTCAAACATCCTACAAATTTATGGAATGGTTTATTTGCCATCCAGATGTGGTGGTTCAATGTTCTGCATTGTTGGAGTTCATACCAAATGTCTTGAGTTCAATTCCAGCTCCAACCATGTGGTCATGTCTGAAATGACCATTTTAGGAGCACATACTATAGCCTTACTACTTGGCCATCAAAGGTCCTGGTCACCATAGAAACAAAGGTTCAAAACAACCTGGAATACCTTAAAAAGTGTTATTTAGTCATTTAGAATAGTTTTTAAGTAAATTTGAGTTCATGTCTGAAATGACCATTTTTGGAGCACATACTATAGCCTTACTATTTGGCCATTCAAGGGTCCTGGTCACCATTGAAATAAAGGTTGAAAATGTTCCAAAACAACTTGGAACATGTTATTTAGTCATTTAAAATAGTTTTTCAGTGAATTTGAATACATGTCTGAAATGACCATTTTTGGAGCACATACTATAGCCTTACTACTTGGCCATTTGAGCGTCCTGGTCACCATTTTTAAAAAAAGGTTCGAAATACCCTGAAAGACCTTCAAAAGTGTTATTTAGTGACTTAGTATAGTATTTAAATGAATTTGAGATCATGTGTGAAATGACCATTTTTGGAGCACATACTATAGCCTTACTACTTGACCATTTGACGGTCCTCGTCACCATTGAAATAAAGGTTGAAAACATGCTAAAATACCTTAAAAAGTGTTATTTAGTCATCTTGAATAGTTTTTAAGTCAGTTTGAGTACATCTCTGAAATGACCATTTTTGGAGCGCATACTATAGCCTTACTACTTGGCCATTCGAGGGTCCTGGTCACCACAGAAAGAAAAGGTTCAAAACACCCTGGAATACCTTAAAAAGTGTTCTTTAGTCATTTAGAATAGTTTTTAAGTGAATTTGGGTTCATGTCTGAAATGACCATTTTTGGAGCACATACTACTTGCCATTTGAAGGTCCTGGTCACCATTGAAGAAAAGGTTGAAAATGTTCTAAAATACCTCAAAAAGTGTTCTTTAGTCATTTTGAATAGTTTAGTGTGCAGACATGGTGGTGCAGTGGTCTGTGTTGGTGGAATTCATGCAGAAGGTCCTGAGTTCAATTCCAGCTCCAACCATGTGGTGATGTTGGTCATGTGTGAAATGACCATTTTTTGGAGCACATACTATAGCCTTACTACTTGGTCATTTGAGCGTCCTGGTCACCATTTTTAAAAAAGGTTCAAAATACCCTGAAAGACCTTAAAAAGTGTTATTTAGTTATTTTGAATAGTTTTTAAGTCAATTTGAGTACATCTCTGAAATGACCATTTTTGGAGCACATACTATAGCCTTACTACTTGGCCATTCGAGGGTCCTGGTCACCATAGAAACAAAGGTTGAAAACACCCTGGAATACATTGAAAAGTGCTATTTAGTGACTTTATATAGTTTTTAAATGAATTTGAGATCATGTCTGAAATTACCATTTTTGGAACACATACTATAGCCTTACTACTTGGCCATTCGACAGTCCTGGTCACCATTGAAATAAAGGATGAAAACATTCTAAAATAACTTGAAAAGTGTTATTTAGTCATTTTGAATAGTTTTTAAGTGAATTTGAGTTCATGTGTGAAATGACCATTTTTGGAGCACATACTATAGTCTTACTACTTGGCCATTCAACGGTCCTGGTCACCATTGAAAGAACGGTCAAAAACATTCTAAAACAACTTGAGAAGTGTTCTTTGGTGATTTAGAATAGTTTTTAAGTGAATTTGAGTTCATGTCTGAAATGACCATATTTGGAGCCTTACTAGTTGGCCATTCGAGGGTCCTTGTTCCTTTTAGAAATTATAAACTGACTGAAATTTATTCCAACTGGACTGACCTGTGAATGAACAAAAACAAGATTAAAAACTCACACATTTTACAGAGAATCTGAGTGAACGAGGACACAGATACAGATAAAATCATTAATGACATTCTGTTTCCAACTCCTTTTTCTGTTTTCATTGTTTTTTCACAAAATCACTGCTGTTAGTTTAATCATTCATTCATTTCTGTAGCTGCTTAAGCCTTTAGCGTCCATCCCAGCTGACATCGGGTTAGTCCAACCTGGACGTGTCGACACTTGAACGATTATTATTATGACACTGTGTGCAATTAAGAGTAACCCCTTAACCTGTTAAGATAAGGGTTTTTGGATGGTGGGGGTGGGAGAAAACTAACATTATTTCCATTTTAATATTTGATTTTGACTTCCTTTAGATGAAACTTGTGTCACCAAGGCAGAAAAAAAAAGTCAATTTTCTCTTGATCGATACGCTTGAAGAACATCATTTTAATGTCAGAATGTTCAGAAGGTAGGAGTCGTGTAAAAAAAATCGGTCCCGTCTTGACTTGGCCGACTTAAGCGTGAAAGAATTGGTTGAAATCTGTGATCTCCAATTGGAATGAATGGGACTACCATTAGTCTCCTAGGAAATCACTCTCCGGTGAACCATCTTGTTTTCATTAAGCATCGAAAAAAATCAATCCCTCCCCCTTGGCCGGATGTTGCAGCTGTCCACTTCAACAAATTACCATCTCTAGTTGTGTAATGCAACCTCTTGATCGTGTATTTGATACGATTCTGAAGCAGCGGCAGTGATCTTACAGAGGCAGGATGCTAATGCTAAAAGCTAAATGTGTACAAAAATACAGCCTAGATTTTGAACTTTCATTCATGAAAAACTGCTAATATAGTAGTTTCACGGGACAGTTTGGTTAACCCTTAGGAGTCTGTAAGAAAGATGGGTGCTTCGAGGGAACTGGTCCCAAAAAATTCAAACCAGATGTAGACTAATGTTATGAAGCAAGTTTGGACGCACTTTGGGTCTATTTTAAAAATAAATAGTTACTGAGACAAAAGAGAAAGTATTTTTCAGATAAAACACTTTTTTTCATATGTTATTTTTTTTATACAAAAATCTGCGTGTAACACAATAAAAAGGACACAAAAATTACATGCTATTTTTTAAAATATCTTTTTATCCGCTCACAGGTACATTTTGGAAATTAAACTAATTATTTAAGGCAGAGTGTTTCACAAAAATGGCCTCTGTTGTAACATCACTCATGATTTATTTGTGTTTAAATGGGCTGGTTCTGCGTGTAACGCAAGTGGACACAATGGGTTACACACGAAACCTGGAATGAGACTGAGATTCAAGAAAAACCCACGTCTGGATTAGAAAAACCACTAGGATCATCAAATTTAACACACTGTCTTTATTTATAGCACTGGGTTACAAAAAAATGTTTTTTGCAAGTTGTCTAGGTTTTTTCAACTGAATTAGGACCATTTTGCACCGCTAAATCCAAAAATGACATCTGTTTTTCTCAATCAGGTCAGGTTTTTTTGCTAATTTGATTTTGAAAAATTTGATCTTCTCACAAAATTGATGACATTTTTGTGACTTTATCAGTTGATTTTTTTTATATAGTTCTCACCCAAAATAGGTTTTAAGAGAAAAAAAAAATCATTTTCTAACAGGATTCACCGCAGATGTAGCAGAATACGTCAGGCTTATTTTTGCAAGATCTTCTAGTCGAAGCCATTTCATTCACCTGTAATATTAAAAAAAAACATTAATCATAAATTGGCAAAAGTAAAATCTTCAGAACTCGTTTATTGCAAGAAATATGAAATAATTTTGTATCATATGATGTGAAAATGCCCATAAATGTAAGCAAAAATGTTAAAAAGCCAATATAAGCCAATAGTTCAGAAAGTTGACCTGACTGAGCAAAATTAATGTGATTTTTGGATTCAGCACACCAAAATTATCCTGAATCAGCTGAAAAAACTTAAACAATAAATTTGTTGTTGACCAGTGATGTAAGACCATTTACAGACATGTTTTCCAGATAAAACGCACTGACACATATAGGTAGCTTTTCATGTCCCAATTTTTGGCCCCAATATTTTATTAAAAATTCAATAATTTTGGTATGGCTCAGAGCAACAGTATATATATATATATATATATATATATATATATATATATATATATATATATATATATATATATATATATATATATATATATGGGTTCTTTTTTTGGTTTGGTTTGGTTTTTTTTTTTTGGGGGGGGGGGGGGGGTTGCATTAATCTGAGGTCATCATTAGGTACATCCTGGGGGGAAATATATCTAAATTTCTCTTTTATTATTGGGTCTGAAAAGCTGGAAAAGTGCCAGATACCAAAATGTACCCAGTTTTATAGAAGCATTCAGACGTCTGTTTTTACCATTCCTGCTGATAATCACCTTTTCATATAACCTGATACCACATGTGTTGCATTCTCAACTATCAGGAGGATAAAGACTCATCTGCACTGGAACAATGGGATGAAAATGTCAGGCCCATGAGCTGAAAATTTTGCATTTCAATTAAAAAAAAAAAAAAAAAAAAAAAGTCAAGTAACTTGTGAAAACACACCTTTACTGTGTCAATTGGAAATTTGGAGATTACAGATTGATAATGAACACTTTTCCGTTGACCCTCAACTTGCACAAAAATAACTTACGCATAAAAATTCTGCATAAAACTCTTGTTTTTTGATGAAAAGTTTTTGCGTTTGCATTTTTCTCTATAATGTTTAAAGAACCCACAAGTATTGTAACGCTGTGATTTTTTTTAACTGAGAAATGCCGAAACTGTAAGCACCCAGTTCATATGTTCGTTTTTTGTTCTGTTTTGTTTTTTTACACTTTTGTATATATAAAATTGGAAATACAAAAAGAGCTCTAATTGACAATATCTGTATAAATGGTAATGTTGGAGATATTTTGTCATCTTTTTCAATAAAAATAAAACAAAAAAGAGAAAAGTTTTTGTGTTTTTAAGAGGTTGTTTGTCGGCCAGAGCGAAATTGGTATATCACACAACTGCAACAAAAAGACCTTTCTATGCAACTAGAGTCACGTGAACAACAAAAAAAACGGATGTGGATAGATGTTACAACAAGCGAAGAAGAAGAGTTATGAAACAAACATGGTGTGGTATGTGTGGACACACGAGGAAACCCTAACCCCAAAACAACAGATATTTATGTTTGTCGCCATGTTTATGGAATGACTTCTCGTGACATGTCGCGATAATAAATAAACAAACCATCGCATTTGTGGTTTAATGGAAAAACCGACATTCTAAAATACTTTGAAAAGTGTTTTTTAGTCATTTAGAACAGTTTTTAAGTGAATTTGAGTTCATGTCTGAAATGACCATTTTTGGAGCACATACTATGTCTCTTCTCGTGGCATGTCGCGATAATAAATAAACAAACCATCACATTTGTGATTTAATGCAAAAACCGACATTCTAAAATACCTTGAAAAGTGTTCTTTTGTCATTTAGAACAGTTTTTAAGTGAATTTCAGTTCATGTCTGAAATGACCATTTTTGGAGCACATACTATGTCTCTTCTCATGACATGTCGCAATAATAAATAAACAAACCATCGCATTTGTGATTTAATGGAAAAACCGACATTCTAAAATACCTTGAAAAGTGTTCTTTTGTCATTTAGAACAGTTTTTAAGTGAATTTGAGTTCATGTCTGAAATTACCATTTTTGGAGCACATACTATGTCTCTTCTCGTGACATGTCGCGATAATAAACAAACAAACCATTGCATTTGTGATTTAATGGAAAACCCGACATTCTAAAATATGTGGAAAAGTGTTTTTTAGTCATTTAGAACAGTTTTTAAGTGAATTTGAGTTCATGTCTGAAATGACCATTTTTGGAGCACATACTGTGTCTCTTCTCGTGACATGTCGCGATAATAAATAAACAAACCATCGCATTTGTGATTTAATGGAAAAACCGACATTTTGCACTTCTGTTTTTTTGAGATTTAGTAAATATCGGTAAAGTTTTGTGCGTATGTCCAATGGAAAACCGACATGTGTAACATGAAAAAAGCTAAGTAAATAGATAAACGATGCCTGATGTTGTCTTCAGGGACTGCCCAGAGGCTCTGTAAATCTTAAAACTCACCAATGTGATAAAAAGGACTTCCATTCTTTCATTTTTCTTTTTATCCCTTTTTTTTTTTTTTTATCCCACTCACAATCCCACCCTATCAAAAAGAAGACAATCCTTAATGTAAATCCAATATTGGCAAACAATCAGTACTGAATAGATAAAATTGTCAAATTAACAAAACAAAACAAAAAATAGCTAAAATAAAACAAACAAACAAAAAACAAACACAACAGAAAAGAAACAGACGACTTCTATGCAAAACAACGTTGTGAAATGATCCTTAAATTATTTCGATGCATGTTATTTTGGTGAAAATGTGAATATAAATATGCGATGCCAGCATTTCCCATGTCAGGTGTATGGAGGGTGAACTAACAGCATTTTCCAGGCGATAAAAAGTGTCAACGCTAACGTTATCGAAGTACCCAACCTTAACTCTGTGGGTAAATGGCTGTAATTTTCTACCAAGTGCTACTGACTCATTATTTCTTCACCCCGTGGTTGACATCACGGTGAAACTTGTTTAGCAGAGGGATTGAAATTCTTATCAGTCCTCAAGGTGTCCCTTTAAAACGCCTCACATTCTGATGCGGAACATTCTTTGTGCGCTTTAGAGGTTTAACACAAGGTTGGAAAAGCGACAGTATGGCTGGTTTTGTTATGAAGTTTATCTTGAGAAATGAAAAGAATCATAAAAGCAGAAATATTTGCACCTGTTTCGAGACACGTCTTCGCATCTAAGAAAACAATCTTACACTTCCATCATCGGCGCACAACTCGAGCCTCAAGTTGTTATAGAAAAAATTAATAAATTGAGCCAAGGATCCCAACTGTGAAGCAAACGTATTCATAATTTATCCCATCCTGTATGTGGGAGTACGGTTTCAGAGTTAGAGTGAGAAATGTGTGGGCGGGAAATATATTGTACTGGTTTTTGAGGGCTTTTTGGAGAGGAAGACTGAGGCAAAGAAGTGGGAGCAAAGGGGAGAAAGTGCAGCAGAAAATAGAAATAAGGTGTGTGCATTTCTGTGTCCTGAAAGATGGGGGGGGTTTTGAGTTGGTGGTGGTGGTGGTGGGGGGGGTCACTGTATCTTACAAGGGATCATCTAACAGCGCTGTGAGCCTCAGATACAACAGAACAGGGTGGGGGAAAAAAAAAAAAAAGCAAAGAAATAACATGCGATAAGGACTCAGCTCTGCTTCACATGACAGGATTTTTCGGTTTTTGGGTTGTGCTCGAAAAATAGTCATCTCCAACTTCTGCTGTTCTCATAAAGCAGAGGTGTGGAACTCATTTTAGTTCAGGGGCCACATTCAGTCCATTATGATCTCAAGTGGGCCGGACTAATCAAATAATGAATGAATGAATGAATTTAGTTTTGGTTTTATATCAATCATTGCGCTCAGTACATCAATTGTAATAAACATAAAAACCAAAAAAGGAATAGGCTTATTTTTTTGCCTATCCTTTTTAACTAATACACTGCTTAGACCAGGGGTGTCAAATTCATTTTGGTTCAGGGGCCATATTTAGTCCAATTTGATCTCAAGCGGGCCAGACCAGTAAAATAATGATTTAATAACCTATAAATAATGACAAACCCAAGTTTTTCTTTTTGTTTTAGTACAAAAAAAAAACCCAATTAAATTATGAAAATATTTACATTTTACAAAAAAGATGTGAATAACCTGAAAAAATAGAAATTTCATTTGAAAAATTAGTGCAATTTTAACAATATTATGCCTCGACTTATTATTTATACATGTACATTTACACACAATGTTCCATAAACATTTGGAAACAGGCAGAATATTGTTAAAATTTTGGAGTTTGGAACTAAAATTTGAAATCTACAATATTCCATCTCTTATTAGTAACACAACTACAGATCACAGTGGATCCATAAATGCACAAAACATTTAGTAACAGGCAGAATATTGTTCAAATTGCACATTTCAGGTTGTTCAACTTTGTTTATATTTATGTATTTATTTGCATTTTATTGTGAAAGAATAGTTTTGTAAATGTAAATATTTTCACACTGTAATGTTATTTTTTTCCACTTACATTTTTTCCACATAATTTTTCCCAGAGAAAATTTGTAGTTGTCAGTATTTATGGGTTATTGTTTTTTTTTTTTTTTTTTTTTTACAGTACATCACATTGGTCTGTATGTGGAACCTAAACCAAAACGATTTTGACAACCTTGACTGTTCAGGTTAATTTTTGCACTTTCATCCCGCGAGCCGGAAAGGAACCTTTGGCGGGCCAGATTTGGCCCCCGGGCCGCATGTTTGACACCTGTGGCTTAGATCAACTTAAATGTGTACAGCGTCGAGCATTTACACCATAATAATAACAAATAAAAAAAAAAAAAAAGTCAACAACAAAAACACACCTACCATCTCAATTCAATATTTCTGAATAATTTAAACTTAAAGTACACTGTAATATCGGATAAGTTGAGTTTACTTAAAAAATTTGAGTAAACCAACCGGTTTACTAAGTAATGAGTATTGAAAACTTGAGTGTATTAAACTTAAATGCTTGATTTGAATGGAATTGCTATTTTAAGTACAACACACTAAAAGCCATGGAGATTTTTCATCCTCCAAAGGGGGGCCCGACAGAAAAAGACTGAGAACGGCTGGTCTATGAGAATAATAAAATAAAACAAAAAAAACCCCCAATAATAATAACAATAATGATCAACATTTAAAACGAACATACAGTACTTGAATGGAGCGCGTCATCCCCTTTTTGTGAGTTTTATCGCAGTGATAATTATTTCGTCCTAACATCTCTAATGAGCAGCCATTAAAAAAGTAAAGCTGCCCTGTATAATACCTGCTGCTGCCACCGTTAAAGGCAGGGGGCCCTGCTGAATATGAATGAGGGTTTGTTCTGTACATGTATAGAGGCGGCTGTTTGGGTTAATTAGATGGAACCTGGTTTCCTGTGGCGCCCAGAACCCGTGGAGCCCTCCGCTTAGCCTGGTGGGACATAATGAATGGTGCAGATCTGCTGGCCATGCTGTCGGCTCAGGCAGCAGGCAGAGGTTTTACTGCCGTGCCAGACATGGAGTCTACGGTTCCAGCAGGACGGTGGTGTAGGTCTGACGCATAGAGGTCCTGAATACCGACTGATTCTGCAATACTGTAAGACGTACCTTATGTTAAATAGAAGACGAATGTGTGACTTTGACTAGCTCTAAAATATTGGATCAACATCATAAATCATACATCATGAACCAAAATGGAAAAGAAGAAGAGGAAATGTAATGTTATTAGTTCTGTGCTTAATCTTTACATTACAGGGTGTCGAGCAGGGGTGTCAAACTCATTTTCTTTCAGGGGCCATATTCAGTCCAATTTGATCTCCAGCGGGCCGGACCTGTAAAATAATAACATAATAGCCTAGAAATAATGATCCCAACCCTAACCCTAAACCCAACCCTAACCCCAAACCCAACCCTAACTCTAAACCCAACCCTAACCCCAAACCCAACCCTAACTCTAAACCCAACGCTAACCCTAACCCTAAACCCAACGCTAACCCTAACCTTAAACCCAACCCTAACCCTAAACCCAACGCTAACGCTAACCCTAACCCTAACCTTAAACCCAACCCTAACCCTAAACCCAACGCTAACCCTAACCCTAAACCCAACCCTAACCCCAACGCTAACCCTAACCTTAAACCCAACCCTAACCCTAAACCCAACGCTAACGCTAACCCTAACCCTAACCTTAAACCCAACCCTAACCCTAAACCCAACGCTAACCCTAACCCTAAACCCAACCCTAACTCTAAACCCAACACTAACCCTAAACCCAACCCTAACTCTAAACCCAACGCTAACCCTAACCCTAAACCCAACCCTAAACCCAACACTAACCCTAACCTTAAACCCAACCCTAACCCTAAACCCAACGCTAACCCTAACTCTAACCCTAAACCCAACCCTAACTCTAAACCCAACACTAACCCTAAACCCAAACCTAACTCTAAACCCAATGCTAACCCTAACCCTAAACCCAACGCTAACCCTAACCCTAAACCCAACCCTAACCCTAAACCCAACGCTAACCCTAACCTTAAACCCAACCCTAACTCTAAACCCAACGCTAACCCTAAACCCAAACCTAACTCTGAACCCAACACTAACCCTAACTCTAAACCCAACGCTAACCCTAACCCTAAACCCAACACTAACCCTAACCCTAAACCCAATGCTAACCCTAACCCTCAACCCAACGCTAACCCTAACCCTAACCTTAAACCCAACCCTAACTCTAAACCCAACGCTAACCCTAACCCTAAACCCAATGCTAACCCTAACCCTAACCTTAAACCCAACCCTAACTCTAAACCCAACGCTAACCCTAACCCTAAACCCAAACCTAACTCTGAACCCAACACTAACCCTAACTCTAAACCCAACGCTAACTCTAACCCTAAACCCAACGCTAACCCTAACCCTAAACCCAACGCTAACCCTAACCCTAAACCCAACGCTAACCCTAACCCTAAACCCAATGCTAACCCTAACCCTAACCTTAAACCCAACCCTAACTCTAAACCCAACGCTAACCCTAACCCTAAACCCAATGCTAACCCTAACCTTAAACCCAACCCTAACTCTAAACCCAACGCTAACCCTAACCCTAAACCCAATGCTAACCCTAACCCTAACCTTAAACCCAACCCTAACTCTAAACCCAACGCTAACCCTAACCCTAAACCCAATGCTAACCCTAACCTTAAACCCAACCCTTACCCTAAACCCAACGCTAACCCTAAACCCAATGCTAACCCTAACCCTTACCCTAAACCCAACCCTAAACCCAACCCTAACTCTAACTAACTCTAACCCCAACCCTAACCCACGGAGGAAATTCAAATGTACAGCAGCACAAGACAATGGGCATCAAATACATTAGAGAAAAAAAAAGATTTTCAAACATATATAAAAATGTGCTAACGTGACTAAAAATGACAAAAACAACAACAACAATCATTTCAATCCTGCAAAAACCACAAAGCTAACAGTGGACTAAGAACTATCAACAGGGCTGGGTGATACTGAGCACAAATATGATCTTGTTTAACACTTTCACATCAGTCACTATTAATAAGTACCACAGTAAACACCATTTCTTTAAAGTGTAACTTTCATTCGAACAACTCCACATCTTAAATGTGTGAAAATGCTGTAGTAACAGGATTACACAAACAAACACTCTGACACTTGTAGGTGTTTTGTGAGTTAAGGCTCATAAGAAGTATATGGATAACATACAATTAGTTTGAAAAATGACAGAATGTGTTTGTGACAGATGACAGCCTTTGGTTTTTAGTGTTTTTGTGAGTGTATGGAAAAGACCTGAGACAGATGCAGAGTAGGAGAAAGAACTGCAATGAGGAGAAAAAAAACAAAAAAAACAAAACTGTGATGAGAAGAGAAGAGTTGGACTGAACAGGTGAAGCTTTAACTAAGGCTGTTTTCACTGTTTATATCACTTATTAACAGTGTTGGGCAAATTACATCCAAACTGTAATCCATTACAGATTACTTGTTACTGTTATTGAAACGTAATCCCTTACTTTACAACAGGGGGGTCAAACTCACTTTAGTTCAGGGGCCAGATTCAGCTAAATTTAATCTGAAATGGGCCGGACCAGTAAAATAATAACATAATAATATATAAATAATGTCAACTCCAAACTTTTCTCTATGTTTTAGAGCAGGGGTGTCAAAATAATTTTGGTTCAGTTCCATATTTACCCAAATTTGATCTGAAGCGGGCCAGACCAGTAAAATAACAATTTAATAATCTATAAATAATGACCTATCCAAGTTTTTCTTTTTGTTTTAGTACAAAAAAACCCCCAATTAAATTATGAAAATATTTACATTTTACAAAAAAGATGTGAAGAACCTGAAAAAACAGAAATTTCATTTGAAAAATTAGTGCAATTTTAACAATATTACTTATTATTTATACATGTACATTTACACACAATGTTACATAAACATTTGGTAACAGGTAGAATGTTGTTAAAGTTTTGAATTTTGGAACTAAAATTTGAACAGTTTCTACAATATTTCATCTCTTATTATTAACACAACTACAGATCACAGTGGATCCATAAATGCACAAAACATTTAATAACAGGCAGAATATTGTTGAAATTGCACATTTCAGGTTGTTTATCTTTGTTTTTATTTATGTATTTATTTGCATTTTATTGTGAAAGTATAGTTTTGTAAATGTAAATATTTTCACAGTGTAATGTTATTTTTTTTCACTTAATTTTTTTCCACATAAGAAAATCTGTTTTAAGAACAGATTTAAAATAATATATCTATATATCAAATATTTATAATAAAATGGTTAAAAATGTTTTCAGACATTTATATAAGGTGTAAAATCACTTGAGCGGTAGGATTAAATAAGTTTATACTTCTTCCTACTCCTTTTCGACCACGCCAAATTCAGACTTGCATGCACTTGAAGACTGATTTTGTTCGTTTGAATTTTATTTTGTTTTTGTCTTATTTTGCTTCATTTTGTTTTATTTTGATTATTTGCATGTTCGAAATAAATAAATAAATATATTATATTTATTATAGTTTATATAAATTCAAATAATAACCTACCAGTTGGTCTACTTGGTGCAAATGTGTTTAATTAAGTGTCTGATTTTAATGGATTGCTAATGATGTTGCTCTTAGTTGGAAACACATATTAACTGATGTTGGAAATTATTGTGTTGTTTTCTATTATAAACATCTTTATTGTATATTACTGTGTTCAATTTATCTAAGCATGTACGGCTATGACTTAGAATAATTGTTGTTATATCACTGTAACCTGAGATTTTCTGATACAATATATGTACAGTATTGTGTAATGTCCTTACAAAAATAAATTAAAAAAAATAAAATAAAATAAAGCTGCAACAAGTTCAAAACAATGCAAGAGACGCAAGCACAAGGCATTAAGGCATAAAAGATAGAACAGGCCGAAAGCAACATAAATAATGTAGACGGAGTAGAAAAACAAAAACTTCATAAAACATGTAGCAGGAGGAAAAACGACACAAATGACTGTTAAACTCTTTTTTTATGGTCAGAATACAACAAACAGAAGAGTGCAGGAACCGAAAGGCAGAGGATGAAAGGGTTTTAAATTATTTTCAAATCTAAAATTATCCTCAGAGAATTTAAAAGAAGAGTTCTGACGTTCTGGATTGTAGCGATAGGGTTTTATTTTCACCGACAAGGGGGGATTTATGTGGCCACTAGAGGGAGTAGTGAGTCACTCTGCTGGTCCAGATTGGATGAGAACCAGTAAGAAACAACTTTTAGAGTCGGTGAAAGTGAAACACTGTTGTTGTTTTCTCCACTGAACACAGATTTAAATCAACAGAATGGAGTTTGAGGCTAAAATGGCAGCGTTTCTTCCACACGGCTGAGTTTGATTCTGAGGCTTCTGAAGGTATAAAGTTATTATGGGATGTTCTTATCTTTTCTAAGTTGTCTAGTAAAGGTTCGAACTGTTTTCCAAGTACAGCTGAGTAGATGATTCATTTAACAGACAGGAGCGGTTTTTACCTGCTTGACTAGTTTCAGTTACTTCCTGTAGCCTTCTTCAGAAGTGTCACATGATGTTGCCATGACGCGTCTTATAGGCTGCTCAGGAGGCTTTGAAAGACGGCAGCTTCCGATCCGATTTTTTTACCTAGAGGTATTGTGATCGCTTTGCTTTGTGTTTGCATGTGTGCGTGTTTGTTTGTTTGTGTGTTTGTTTGTTTGTTTGTTAGCAAGATAACTCAAAAAGTTATGGACGGATTTGGATGAAATTTTCAGAAAATGTTGATACTGGCACAAGGAAGAAATGATTCAATTTTGGTGGTGATCGGGGGGTGGGGGGGGGTGGGGGGGGCAGATCTGTCTTGGCGGAGGTCTGCGGTCTCCAAGTGCTTTTCTTGTTTAGGATTAGTTTTGCTGATACCGATTCAATTCCGACGTTTTACAATAAAATTTTGATTTTAATTTGGAGTCATTATTAATAGGTTATTATACTGTTATTTTACTGTGTGTACCAATACTCACCCCCAGAGTGAAACAACAAAACACTGGAATTAAATACCATACTTTCCGGACTATAAGCCGCACCCACCCTGTCTCCAACATCTCACCATCGATTCATTGATGCCAAGCATACGTGCAGCAGCTCTATTTCGTTCTTCGTTAGCCTGGAAAACATAAATTATCTGCATCATTTTAGAACCGTGGGTTCACAGTGTGTGGAAAAAAGTAGCGGCTTATAGACTGGAAAGTTCGGTATATACACTAAAGGTGCAGATGGTGCTGAGTGCATTCACATCAAGGTTCTAATAGTTTGGATTTTTCATTATAGTTTCATTTTTATTTAGTTTGGACTTATTTTTCTCTAATTCAGTTAGTTTTAATTCATTTTTAGAGCACGTTTGCTAGTTTTTATTAGTTTTCATTTTTTTCTAAAGGCCTAGTTTTAGTTTTGTTTTGTCATATGTTTTATCTTCTTCGCTGTCGCATTCACATAAATCGCATACAGGACTTTGCTGCTTTCTCCCAACTTTAGTCGTCATGTTGCCGGTAGAGTGGGGACCAGAAGACGACTAAACGACAAGTGACGAGAAATGACGGACCGTGAAGTGTCGTATGGTGCCGCTAGCTAAAATTGCTAGAGCGAAATAAATCACTTTTGTATCAATCCATCATTGACAAAGACGAAAACAAAGGAAATTTTATCCGTAATTTTTATACATTTTAGTTAGTTTTATAAGCACACAATACAGTTTCAGTTAGTTATCGTTTTTTTTTCTTTTAATTACAGTTTTTATTTATTTCAGTTAACAAAAATATTTTTTCAATTCTAGTTTTCGTCATTTTGTTAGTTTTTGTTAACGATAATAACCTTGGCTCACATTAGACTATAAAAGGTCTGAAGTTGTCTCTCACCCACCTTGGGTTGGAAATGTTAGCGGTTGTAGCAGAAACAGTTCAGATGAAGGTTTCAAAAAGAGAAAACATTGATTCTGAATGTTGTCTTTTAACTCGGAGTGGACATCTGCATATTTCATCGGTTCAAAGTCTGTTTGATCTCCCAGGAGAGCATCATAGCGTTCAAGAAACACAGCATCAAGAGACATTTTTTTGACATTTCATGGTATCAGACAGCTGCGGAGATGTAAGCTAGTTAAAACACTGACACTGTTTTTCAAGTCGGTGTTTTATGTAAGTCGTCTTTTTATTGTAAAGGCGCATATCGTTGTAAAAAAAACATGACAGGAAGTTTGTTTTGTAAAACAGGGATCCGGACCCTCAGGCTGGTAAATATCCTTTTGTAACGTAATTTGTCGTGTTGACCAAACTCACATTTCAGCGCGATGTGTTTCATGTTTCACTTCAGTCGTCCGATGTGCGATCCTTCACTCACTTCATGTAAGCCGGTGCAGTCCTCTGGATACATACGCTGTTGCTCACCCTTGGCCTAAACGGATAGGACAGTAATAAAAAAAGATGATCCTTTCCTCGGTGCATGCATTGGTGTACGCCACACAGAACAAACACAACAAGGCAAAATAAAAATAGACTGGACTGTGGACAAAGGGCGAGTCGAGTTCAGTGAAAACCCACTTTCACATCGTTGTTAAGGTCATTATTCATTATAACAAGTAGAGCCTGACCGATATGGGGTTTTTGGGGCCGATGCCGATACCGATATTGGGGGCTTAAAAAAGCTGATATCCAATATGTTGGCCGATAAACAATATATTGGCCGATATATGAAATAAGAACACTGATCTACACAGGATATAATAATCTTATACAGGGTGACCCAAAAAAACGGGAATTTTTGAAGTGCGTATTGGCAGACATGTACAAGTGGCAGCACAAGTAAACACACTCCCATTTTAGTAACCATTGGCGGCTGTGCGAGAATTGTTCGGTAACCGTGTGATCTCAAGATTCTGTAACGTTCCCTGGCCCCCTAGATCGCCAGATTTGTCCATTTGTGATTCTTTCCTGTGGGGCTAACTCAAGAGTAAAGTGTACACGACTCGACCAAGAACTCTGGATGAGTTAAAACAGAGAATTCAAGATGAAATTCACAGTATCCCAGCTGAGATGTTGCAGCGGTCAATGAGGAATCTCAACAGCAGATTTCAAGAATGCATTCGTACAGGAGGACGCCATCTACAGGAAGGAATTTTTAAAAAACGAAAATTCCATCGTTTCTTAAATGGCATGTTTTAAGGTTTCAATTACTATGAATAAAATATTTTTCTTCCATCACTCTTGGTTTTATTGGATTGTTAAAAAGTTCCCGTTTTTTTTGTGTCACCTTGTATTAGATAACTGTGGACAGGTGGATAAACAGTTGCATAAATCTTTGTTTATCTCACAAATATAATTTACACAACTTTCAAATGCCAGCTATGCAATCACAAAAATAATTAGAGCAAAAAATATTTCTTACCACACAATTCTGTTTTCACTCACATACTAGGATGTGTTTTCCTCACGGCACTACAACTTCTTATTGGACTAAGGACTAAACTGAGCATGTGCAGAGTGAATTAGGTGAGTCCTAAGTTGTTCCTGATTGGATCAACTGCAAGAGTTACAACTGACCTGTGTTACAACTGTCCCCAGTCTCCCCTACACTATTAACACCCAGGCCTGTTGGCAGAATGAAACTGTGAGGGAGACAGGAAGTGCACGGGCATGGGTGTGTGTGTGGGGGTGAATACTTCATAAGGGGGGGGTTCCGTGATTTTCGGTGCCGGGGGGTGTAGCGGTCTATCCTCGTCAGAGCGCGTGGTAGCGGTCCGTGGGGGGGGGGGGGTAGCTCTATGATTATGTGATTGTGTGTGGGGGGGTGATAGCGTCATTGTCCGAGCAGGAGTGAAAGTGAAACTAACTCGCTTTAAAGTTCCTCTTATTCTCCGGGCAGCACACACACACACACACACACACACACACACACAGGAGCAGCGAGCGACAGAATCTCTGTGCAGCAAAAAAAAGTTAATATATCGGCTACATATTGGCCGATGTTGATTAATTGGTGATACGCTATAATCGGCTCGATTAATCGGTCGGGCTGTAATAACAAGTTAGAATAGTTAAACTGCCTTTGAATTGTATTAATATGATGTGTAGCTGGTAGAAATGTTCTTCAAAAGGCTATGTTTGGCTTTTAATTACCTCTGCCATGGAGGTTATGTTTTATCGGGGCTTGTCTGTTTGTCTGTTAGCAAGGTAACTAAAAAAGTTATGGACGGATTTTCATGAAATTTTCAGGAAATGTTGATACTGGCACAAGGAAGAAATGGTTAAATTTTGGTGGGGGGTGGGGGTCGATGCTACTCTGCCTTGGCGGAGGTCTGCACTCTCCATGTACTTTTCTAGTTTGATTATATTTGTATTTAAATTAAGAAGCTAAATAACACTGGTCAACAACAAAATTATTGTTGAAGTTTTTTGAGCTGATTTAGGATAATTTTGGTGTGCTGAATCAAAAAATCACATTAATTTTGCTCAATCAGGTCAACTTTCTCAACTATGCTACATATTGGCTTTTTAACATTTTTGCTTACATTTATGGGCATTTTCAAATCCTTTGATACAAAATTCTTTCATATTTCTTGCAATAAACGAGTTCTGAAAATTTTACTTTCGCCAATTTATGATTAATGTTTTTTTTTAATATTACAGGTGAATGAAATGGCTTCGACTAGAAGATCTTGCAAAAATAAGCCTGACGTATTCTGCTACATCTGCGGTGAATACACCATTGTACCTAACGGGTACAATGGTGAAATGATTTTTTTTTCTCTTAAAACCTATTTTGGGTGAGAACTATATAAAAAATCAACTGATAAAGTCACAAAAATGTAATCAATTTTGTGAGAAGATCAAATTTTTCAAAATCAAATTAGCAAAAAAGCCTGACCTGATTGAGAAAAACAGATGTCATTTTTGGATTTAGCGGTGCAAAATGGTCCTAATTCAGTTGAAAAAACCTAGACAACTTGCAAAAAACATTTTTTTGTAACCCAGTGTAATCAGAATCAGGTTTATTGGCCAAGTATTCGAACACATGGGGGTACTTGGAAGAAGCCCAGGGGTACTTGACATTATTTTGGAGGAAAAATACATTAAATAAATCATCATGTACTGAATAAAAATTAAATAGTGAGAATTAATACTGAAATATAAAACACAATAAATACATTAATGTAATAAAATTGACACTCCTGACCTTATTTTGTTTCATACCCCCCCCCCCCATCCTTAGCTTTGGTAACATTTTAAGAACTTTCCTATTTTCTAATATTCAAGATGAGTTTATTTGAGTAATTTAGTAATTATTTTGTGTTGATGGAAGGTTCATTTATTCATTAAGGAGCAATTCATTTATTTTTCCTGTCAATAAAAGAGGGCACTTTTCAGTTTATATTTGCACACAAAATGTACTTAAAAAGATTTGTTATTTTTTTATATATTAAAGTTAAATCTAAGTTGTTTTGCAAGTAAAAACAGGCACTTTTGGCAAAAGAACTAATTTTGCCGAATCAAAAATGCTGAAGTGAGAGTTGGGGTACTCCACTGTAAAAAGTTGGAGAAAAATTCCATTGTAAATGTATTATTATGTTTATTCTATTGTTTTACTTGGTTTTTTTTATGTCACTCTTTTTGATTGTACAGCTGTTTTTATGTCTTTTTAATCTATTCTTGTATTTTAGTCTATCATTTTGCTTTTTTATTCTTCTGTACGACATTGTTTTTAATTGTAAAGCTGTTTTAAATGTCTTCAGTCTATTCTTGTATTTTATTCTTTTATTTATTTATTTTTTTACCTGTAAGTCGCTTTGAAAAAAAGCATCTTCCAAATGCATAAATGTAAATGTAAAAACTCATCTAAAACATCAGAAAATAACTTGTACTACTTCACAAGTGTTGAAGAGATCAGAATGCAGTACACAGTAAAAGGAATGTTATCAGTTACAATTACTTTGTATAATATTTATATAATTATATTACAGTTACTAATCAAAATATTGGTGATTACAAAATATTTACAGACATATTCTTTTAAGTAAAAAGCTTATATGTATTCTTCTCTTCTTAGTACTGTACCGTGTTTTAGGCCTATGCAGCTTTATTGTCCCGTTTTAAATGTCATCAGTAAGCAATTAATACATTAATAACACAATTAATTCATTTCTAACAGTGGGACTAAAGTATAGGCTGTTAAATTCCAAAAGTACCCCCCCCCCCACCCCCAACACATGTGACAGACAGCAGGGGAATGAACGGATCCTGCACAAATACAACGGAGTGAAGAAGTCAGCAGAGTGTTACAACAGAGCAACGGCTGATAAAATACTGTGTTCTTCAACTTGTGTACGACGACACCCAGAGTATTCATGTTCCATCTTTATTTAGTCAGAATGAAACTGCATCTTGCCGGTTCTGTTTTGACTGTGCTTTCCTGCACATACTGCCTTTTTTTTTTTTTTTTTTTTTTTAACTATTTTTATTTTTTCAGTTGAAATGCCTGCGCTGCAACTCACAATTTGAACTGTTTTGACTGATTTTAATCAAGACTGTTTTTACCTTTAATTTTAACTGTCTTTTAACTGTTTTTGCTAAAATTAATTTGTTTTTGATCATCTAATAGTTTTCTATACTATGTTGCTAATAAATGTTTATTTCAGATGGCATTTAGTCTATATAATGTATATTATTATGGACGGAGGCAGTAAATCCAGGTGTAGATTACTGCAGAAAGTGAGAATTTTATTTTCCTTGGTCAGGATATGTACAGTCAGTCCAGCTTAGATTTACAAGGCTGACAATTAAAACTGAACAAACAAGAACTCAAACTATGAATTATGAAAGAGCTGCAGCATCTGAAACTGACCACAATGAATATTTGACAGATAAACAGAACCACAGTGCTTCAGTTTCAGCTTCAGAGTTTGTCATGTCTTTTATGGATTATGACTGTCTCTGTCAACTCACCATAAATTTTTTATTAGTAAGTTTTTATTTTTTATCAATTACTAGAAATTTCAGGCGACCCCATTTGAATTCCAGGTGACCCCATGTGGGGTCCCGACCCCAAGGTTGAAAAACACTGTTCTATGCCTTTGTAAAGCACTTTGAATTAGGGCTGCAGGATCCTGGAAAAAACTGACATTGCAATTTTTTTAAACCCTGCAATGTATATATATATATATATATATATATATATATATATATATATATATATATATACACAGGGTGGGTGGGGAAGCAAAATTTACAATCATACCTAACACTATTATCCATACCTTTTCAGAAACTTTTGCCCATATGAGTAATCAGGAAAGCAAACGTCAAAGAGTGTGTGATTTGCTGAATGCACTCGTCACACCAAAGGAGATTTCAAAAATAGTTGGAGTGTCCATAAAGACTGTTTATAATGGAAAGAAGAGAATGACTATGAGCAAAACTATTACGAGAAAGTCTGGAGGATATTATTAAAGAAGAATGGGAGAAGTTGTCACCCGAATATTTGAGGAACACTTGCGCAAGTTTCAGGAAGCGTGTGAAGGCAGTTATTGAGAAAGAAGGAGGACACAGAATAGAAACATTTTCTATTATGTCAATTTTCTTGTGGCAAATAAATTCTCATGACTTTCAATAAACTAATTGGTCATACACTGTCTTTCAATCCCTGTCTCAAAATATTGTAAATTTTGCTTCCCCACCCTGTATATATATATTGCGATACGAAATAGCTTTGTGGTGCCGACATAAATGCTCAAACAAATTAGTTGTTTCCTCTCATTGTGGCAACCATTGCAAGGCACTGTCGCCAGTCTGTTGGGTTGAGAGTATATTTCGACCGGCTCAATTTGTAAAGTGTCATGAGATAACTTTTGATATGATTTGGCGCTACATAAATGAAATTTGATTGAATTTGATTGAGAACACGCGTTTCAATATCATCCTTCTTGTAGCCGAAATAATTCCAGATGATGTTGCTTTTTCTTTTTCTTCATTTTCAGTGATTTTCTCTGGTTTGTTGCTCATCTTTTTTAATGTTGTTACCAGCGACTCACTCCGTGTGCAGGGGCGTGGCCTGCTTCTGCAAACTGATAAAGAAAGATTGTGATTGGTGGATCACTGCGTACAGTGTGTGTCAGGTACCCAGGATGGAATTAGACGAGAACACGTTGAGTTCATTTACCTCCTACATTACAGGACCTGCGATGCAACTATTGCACACACGGACATTGCGGTGACGATGCTCAAACGATATATTGTGCTGCTCTACTTTGAATTACCTCGTGTATGAATGGTGCAGTACAAATAAATTGGCTTTTCTTTGATGAGGATCGCTTGTGTGCGTGTCTCAAAAAGATGCACACTAGTAAATCATGAAAATTCCATGAGGAAACGGGGACTATCGGTTTGAAACTAGGCTGACTCATTAGGAAGCAGCAGTTTTCACCCGTCAACCACCACACACAGATGCTTTTTATCCCACCCCCATGTCTCATCGTGGTCATAGATCTCCCCCTGCCAACCTTCGCTGTGTAACCTTCCACTGGCCTCCCTGTGTTCAGTGAAACAGTCCTGGTTAAGTGGTGGGATGCCAGATTGCATGGCTGCTATGTGCCAAATGAAAAGCTTGAAAGATATGCATCAAGTGCTGAATAAAGCAATAAGACCCAGTGGAATGTGAAACAATGGCTCCTTCCAGGTGGTGGAGTGCTGTGAGAGGAGTGGGGGGAATTGGATGAGACAGAAAGCTCGTCTGGCTGCCTGGCTGTTAGCATTGGACTTGGCAGCTCTCTGCCAGTGTAGCGCTGACAGGCAGGCACGCCTGTCACACCACATAAGTGCCTCCTCGCACAAGCCCCGAGCCCCGTAGGGCAGGTCGACTCTCCTGCCTTCAGCTCACAGACCCGGCCCCACACTCAGGCCACAGATCATACAGGGGGCATGTGTCACAGCCTTTATATGGCTGAAAAACTCTGTAAGGTGAGAGAAAGGCCACCGGTGGCATTATAGCACCGTCCGCCGAAGAGTGGTCCCTAAACTACTCAACTACTGCGTTTAATTAGGAGGGCAGCTGCGAGGATTAACTTGTGCTCGAGGTTTATTTCAGCAAATAGGGAAAGTAATAGAATGACAGTGACTACAGCAACGGAAATATTCAGACATCCAGTTTTACTGCCAGTATGCATGCACACTAATACTACGATCATTATCCGATTTCTGGAGTAATCAGATTATAATAATTAAGTTTAGATAATTAAGATTCTTTATTTCCTCTGCCAGGAGGTATTGTGATCACTTTGCTTTGTGTGTTTGTTTGTTTTTGTGTTTGTTTGTTAGCAACTTTACAGGAAAACTATTCCAACCATCTTTACCAAATCTTCCCCACAGATAGGCCGAGGCTCTGGGACCAACCCATTAAATTTTGGGCTGAGTAGGCCAGAGTTCAAGGTCACAGCAAGGTCACAAAATCTCAAATTTTCCTACAACAATGTTTGGTTTCTAGAGCATAACTCAGGGGTGTCAAAGTCATTTTAGTTCAGGGTCCACATTCAGCTAAATTTGATCTGAAGTGGGCCGAACCAGTAAAATAATAACATAATAATAGATAAATAATGTCAACTCCAAACTTTTCTCTGTTTTAGAGCGAAAAAAGTAAATTTACATTATGAAAAGGTCTACAAACAATCCTTTTAAAAGATGTGAATAACATGAACAAACTCAAAAAAATAAGTGTAATTTTAACAGTGTTCTGCCTCAGTTTATCATTTCTACATGTACATTCTGACTTACAGATCACTGTGGATCTACAAACACACAAAACATTTAGTAACAGACAGAACATTGTTAAAATTGAAAAAAAAAACTTAAGACATTTCAGGTTGTTCATATTTGTTCAGGTTCTTCACATTTTTTTTGCAAAATTATACTTTGTTTTCATGTAAATACATGAAAATATTTACATTTACAAACAGAAAAATTTGGAGTTGTCATTATTTCTATGTTATTATGATAGTATTTTACTGAATCCTGCCCACTGGAGATTGAATTGGTGAGAATGTGGAACCTGAACTAAAAGGATTGTTCATATCTTAGTGTAATTTTTCCATTTCACAAATTCATCCCAAGGGCCAGACTGGACCCTTTGGCGGGCCGGATTTGGCCCCCGGGCCGCATGTTTGACACCTGTGTTCTAGTAAGATGTTCCGTCATTTTCCGGTTTTACGTCTCACGCAACTGCAGAACGTACGCTCAAGTCGGTAGTCGATTTGGTGTGTTTTTCACACTTTTTTGACCGTGTCTGGGAGGTGGTAGCTGACTGATCAGTCGGGCTACCTTTTCTGGTGACGATCGGCAGTGGGCTTGGTGTGTCTTCGCCTTAAATGAGTCCCAGAGCCTTTTGCTGTTTCAACGTTTCAATCCCCTTGGTTCCTTCTTTTATCTGCCTGAACCAAGGGGAGTTTCACCACCGTCATGTCTGTCAGTTCATTATTATTTGGTTTCTAGAGCATAACTGGAAAAGCCATTCAGTACTTTTTCACCAAACAGGCTACAATTTACCAGTTATGCGTTGGATTGGTTCCTTTTGCTATACTGTCCGTCATCTGTACAGGAAGCCATTCTTTTTTTCTTTTTTTTTTTTATGAAGCTCCTCGTAAACAACTCCACTCCTCTGTTTGTTATCAGCGGGCACTAACAGGTACCACTTTTCGATGTTCACTGGGTTATTCTGCTGCATTTCAGTACGTTCTTGAACAAAGCTGACTTTCTACCAAAGGGAATCTAGCACAAAAATACAACCTTTCTCTCTCCGTTGCCACTGAGCCGTGACAGGAAAAAGTAGTATATTTTGATGAATGCATTGTGAAACCCCTAGAGACATAACAGCAGTAAATGCAATTCATAGGAAGTGACCCAAAAATTCAATTTAGATGTCAAAAAGTGTGCTTGATGAAGTCAGTTTTGAATGGGAAATGTATTCAAATCATCAAGCCCATTTGTTTCTTATGACACAGGGCGTTATTTCCATATGTCGAACACTTCGTCTACTTTATGCATCCACAACAGATCTCTGTTCTTGTGTTTGTGTGTTTCCGTCAGTCTGTTCATGTTAATCTCTGGATTTCATTCTGGCCATCGAAAGCCCCCTGATATGGTGGCCCAGAGGTGCAACAGCCCAAAAAATTATCTACAATAAGAAAAAAAAAAAAAAGAGTACAGCACAAAAAATTATCCACTATAAGAAAAAAAAGAGAACAACCCAAAAAATTATCCACTATAAGAAAAAAAAGAGAACAGCCCAAAAAATTATCCACTATAAGAAAAAAAGAGAACAGCCCAAAAAATTATCCACTCTAAGAAAAAAAGAGAACAGCCCAAAAAGTTATCCACTATAAGAAAAAAAAGAGAACAGCCCAAAAAATTTACTACAAGAAAAAAAGAGAACTGCCCAAAAAATTATCCACTACAAGAAAAAGAGACCAGCCCAAAAAACCATCTACTATAAGAAAAAAAGATAACAGTCCAAAAAATTATCCACTATAAGAAAAAAAAGAGAACAGCCCAAAAAATTATCCACTCCAAGAAAAAAAGAGAACAGCCCAAAAAATTATCCACTCTAAGAAAAAAAAGAGAACAGCCCAAAAAGTTATCCACTATAAGAAAAAAAAAGAGAACAGCCCAAAAAATTATCTACTACAAGAAAAAAAGAGAACTGCCCAAAAAATTATCCACTACAAGAAAAAGAGACCAGCCCAAAAAATCATCTACTATAAGAAAAAAAGATAACAGTCCAAAAAATTATCCACTATAAGAAAAAAAAGAGAACAGCCCAAAAAATTCTCCACTCCAAGAAAAAAAGAGAACAGCCCAAAAAATTATCCACTCTAAGAAAAAAGAGAACAGCCCAAAAAGTTATCCACTCTTATAGTGGATAACTTTAAAAAAAAAAAAAAAAAAAAGAGAACAGCCCAAAAAATTATCCACTCCAAGAAAAAAAGATAACAGCCCAAAAAAATTATCCACTATAAGAAAAAAAAGAGAACAGCCCAAAAAATTATCCACTATAAGAAAACAAAAGAGAACAGCCCAAAAAGTTATCCACTCTAAGAAAAAAAAAGAGAACAGCCCAAAAAATTATCCACTATAAGAAAAAAAAGAGAACAGCCCAAAAAATTATCCACTATAAGAAAAAAAAAGAGAACCCAAAAAATTATCCACTATAAGAAAAAAAAAGAGAACAGCCCAAAAAATTATCTACTATAAGAAAAAAAAGAGAACAGCCCAAAAAATTATCCACTACAAGAAAAAAAAGAGAACAGCCAAAAAAAATTATCCACTATAAGAAAAAAAGAGAACAGCCCAAAAAATTATCCACTATAAGAAAAAAAATATAATAGCCAAAAAAATTATCCACTAAAAGAAAAAAAAGAGAACAGCCTAAAAAATTATCCACTATAAGAAAAAAAGAGAATAGTCCGAAAAATTATCCACAGTAAGAAAAAAACAGAGAACAACCCAAAACATTATCAATTATAAGAAAAAAAAATAGAACAGCCCGAAAAATTATCCACTATAAGAAAAAAAGAGAACAGCCCAAAAAATTATCCACTATAAGAAATAAAAGAGAACAGCCCTAAAAGTTATCCACTGTAAGAAAAAAAGAGAACAGCCCAAAAAATTATCTACTACAAGAAAAAAATTAGAAAAGCCCAAAAAATGATCTATTATAAGAAAAAAAAATAACAGCCAAAAAAATTATCCACTACAAGAAAAAAAAAGAGAACAGCCCAAAAAGTTATCCACTATAACAAAAAAAAGATAACATCCCAAAAATTATCCACTATTTTTAGAATAGCTTTATTTTTTGCGCACAGACCTCCACTTCGGCTGAGTTACTTCTTTAGCATTAGCCACATTAGCTCAAGGCCTTAAAAATTTTAAGCCTATGTCAAAAAGTGTGCTTGATGAAGTCAGTTTTGAAAGGGAAATGTATTCAAATCATCAAGCCCATTTGTTTCTCATGACACAGGGCGTTATTTCCATATGTCGAACACTTTGTCTACTTTATGCATCCACAACAGACCTCTGTTCTTGTGTTTGTGTGTTTCCGTCAGTCTGTTCCCGACCTGGGAATATCTTCGTTTGTTGAGATTACCTTACCATGACCTTTACTGTTGAGGCTTGATGTTTGCATAGCCTGCCCCTGTTGTTTTGACTAGCGCTGTGCAAGCAACAGCTCTCACAGCTTGTTATCCTCATGAAGGCATCTGAAAAGTTTTTTAATTAGTTCTCTGACATTTAAATAAATAAATAAATAAATAAATAAAACTATCTGCCATTTCCACTGGTGGCTTGTAACGTAGCATTTGTAACATATGTTATTCCTCGCTTAGATGCTGAGATACAGGCAAAACATTTTGACAAGGGAAGAAAACAAGCCAAATATTAATATTCATCAGGCCTTGTGAAGAATTGAAAAAGATGAGACAGCGGATTTTCATTTTCCCATGGCTTGGAAAGGCTCTTCTGCAATATTATAAATCTAATTTAATGCCTAAAATCCTTCTGGTTGTGTTTGCTGAGTTTCATTGTCTCCGTATTGATCTTTCTTAGCACTTATAGGAAATCAAAGTCACCTGGAAATGGGAACTCATTTGATTTCCTGCAATAAATGTGTCTTTACATACATGTCTGAGTGGCTTAGTTTTGATGCTTTCAGGGGTTTGGGGAGCCGGCGTATTGATTTTAGGTGGTTTTTGAAATGGTAAAGGAAGACAAAGCAGTCTGGCTATGTCTTGTAGCCCTCACTTGCATATTTCAGACACACTTTCTAACAAGCTGTCTGGTTAAATGTTTTTCAGACGAAGAAATTACAGTATCAATTGAAAGTGACTTTATAGAGCGCAGGTGTCAAACATGCGGCCCGGGGACCAAATCCGGCCCACCAAAGGGTCCAGTCCAGGCCCTGGGATGAATTTGTGAAATGCAAAAATTACACTGAAGATATTAACAATCAATGGTGCCAAAATCATTTTAATTCAGGTTCCATATACAGTCCAATTAGATTTCAAGTGGGTTAGGGCAGTAAAATATTATCATAATAACCTATAAATAATGACAACCCCAAATTTTCTCTTTGTTTTTTTGTTGTAAAAAAGTAAAATTACATGAAAATGTTTACATTACCAAACTATATTTTTACAAAAATGTGAATAACCTGAACAAATATGAACAAACAGAAATGTCTTAAGGGAAGTAAATGCAATTTTACCAATATTCTGCCTGTTACTAAATATTTTGTGCTATTGTTAATGCACATGTGTAAATAATAAATGATAAACTGAGGCAGAATATTGTTAAAAGTGCTCTTGTTTTTCTTAAGACAATTCAAATTATTCATGTTATTCAGATTTTTAAGGAAACTTTGTAGATGTAAACCTGACCATAATATAATTGTACTTTTTTCACTGTTATTATTTTAGTGGTCCGGCCCACTGGAGATCAAATTGGGCTGAATGTGGAACTGAACTAAAATGAGTTTGACACCCCTGATCTAAATCATCTATTTTCCTCTATTTAATTTCCTATATCTGGTTCCTGGGATGAATTTGTGAAATGCAAAAATTACACTGAAGATATTAACAATCCTTTTAGTTCAGGTTCCACATTCAGACAAATTCAATCTCCAGTGGGCAGGACCAGTCAAATACTACACTGGGTTACAAAAAAATGTTTTTTGCAAGTTGTCTAGGTTTTTTCAACTGAATTAGGACCATTTTGCACCGCTAAATCCAAAAATGACATCTGTTTTTCTCAATCAGGTCAGGTTTTTTTTAGCAAATTTGATTTTGAAAAATTTGATCTTCTCACAAAATATAATAATTAATACCAAAATAAGATTGGTAAGCACACTTTATGAAACCAAAATAGGTTTATGAAACTTTATGAAACTTGTGACTTGATTCCTGTTAGGTACAATGATGCATTCACCGTGGATGTAGCAGAATACATCAGGCTTATTTTTGCAAGATCTTCTAGTCGAAGCCATTTCATTCACCTGTAATATTAAAAAAAACATTAATCATAAATTGGCAAAAGTAAAATCTTCAGAACTCGTTTACTGCAAGAAATATGAAAGAATTTTGTATCATATGATGTGAAAATGCCCATAAATGTAAGCAAAAATGTTAAAAAGCCAATGTGTAGCATAGTTCAGAAAGTTGACCCGATTGAGCAAAATTCATGTGATTTTTGGATTCAGCACACCAAAATTATCCTAAATCAGCTCAAAAAACTTCAACAATAAATTTGTTGTTGATCAGTGCTATCATAATAACATATAAATAATGACAACTCCAAATTTTTCTCTTTGTAAATGTAAATATTTTCATGTATTTACACTAAAACAAAGCATAATTTTGCACAAAAAAAAAAAAAAAAAGTGAATAACCTGAACAAACATGAACAACCTGAAATGTTTTAAGAGAAGTAAGTGCAATTTTAACATTACAATATTCTGTCTGTTACTAAATGTTTTGTGTGTTTGTAGATCCACTGTGATCTGTATGTTATAATGTACGTGCGTAAATGATAAACCGAGGCAGAATATTGTTAAAATTACACTTATTTTTTCAGTTTGTTCACGTTATTCACATCTTTTGAAAAGATAGTTTGCAGATGTAAACCTTTTCATAATACAAATTCACTTTTTTTTGCTCCAAAACATAAAAAAAAGTTTGGAGTTGACATTATTTCTATATTTTTATGTTATTATTTTACTGGTTCGGCCCGCTGCAGATCAAATTTAGTTGAATGTGGCCCCTGAACTAAAATGAGTTTGACACCCCTGTTATAGAGTGAGAGGAAAAAGCAGATGGGAGGAGCGAAGGTGAAAAGAGGCTCAAAGAAAGATGGAGATTGATGAGATTATCCTTTTGAGATGATGCACTTATAATGGACATGGATTGTATTTATGGTGGGATTGCTTTTATTCAGGGGAATGACCAAAGTGTCATTTCAGTAGAATATGCTTCATACCTCCAATCTGAATACCTTTTTCTTTTTCTCTTTGTTCTTCTTTGACAGATGTGCTTTGGACCGCTGATGATTTCTTCTCCTCTGGCTCAGATTCAATGGCTGACAAAGACTGCATTTTCCACTGGTCTTGATACCGCGAAGCTCAGAAAGACCAATCTCGTTCCCAGTTAAACCACTCTCTGCTCTGCTTGCTCCGCTCTGTCGCTCTGCCAGTCTCCTCTCCTCGGCCCATCACCATGGCTTATTTCCTGGCATTTGCCTTTTTCCTGGTTCTCCAGACATACGGCGCCCCTCCTGACTTTCTCCAAGCGGAATTCGGGATAACAATGGATCCCGTTGACCTTGACCCTGGACTATCCGCCAACGTCTCTTCGGATTTTCCTACGTCTCCGCCGCCGGGGACTAGCAAAAGAGCACCGCACAGCATCATCATCGGAGTACGCAAAGGGGGCACGAGAGCGCTGTTGGAAATGCTAGATATACACCCTGAGGTCGCTGCCGCCGCCACCGAGGTGCACTTCTTCGACTGGGATGAGAATTACGCCAAGGGATTCGAGTGGTACCGTGAGCTGATGCCCTACTCTTACCCCAACCAGATCACAGTGGAGAAAACTCCCGGCTACTTTACATCCGCCCTCGCCCCTGAACGCATCTGTGCCATGAACTCATCCATAAAGCTGCTACTGATCTTGCGAGACCCAGCAGAGCGGGTCGTCTCCGATTACACCCAGGTGTACTTTAACCGGCTAGAAAACCACAAGCCGGTGCAGGCCATCGAGAACCTTCTTGTGCGTAACGGAGCCCTAAATATTCGCTATAAGGCCATTCAGAGGAGCCTCTACGACGTCCACATGCGCAATTGGCTGCGTCACTTCCCTCTGGAGCAGATACACATCGTAGACGGGGACGCTCTGATCCGTGACCCCCTGCCGGAGCTTCAGAAAGTGGAACGCTTCCTCAATTTGCCTCCCAGGATAGTATCCTCCAACTTCTACTTCAACCAGACCAAAGGCTTTTACTGTATCCGAAGTGACGGCCGGGAGCGTTGTCTGCACGAGTCTAAGGGACGTCCCCACCCGGCGGTCAACAGCACCGTCCTCCAGCAGCTCCGGTCCTACCTACAGGAACACAACAGAACCTTCTTCAGGCTGGTGAAGCGTACCTTTGACTGGCAATGAGGAATCCGGATCAAAAAATACCTGACTCAAAGGAGCCTTGTCTACCTTGTCTGTGATGAGCGCTCAAAGGGGGAATAAAGCACTTTACAGAAATGACATTTCAAATCCCCTTTGAATTGCCTCTAAAATATCACTGTTGTGATCCCTGGTTTCAGCACCGACAGTTCCGTATTTACATGATAAGGCAAAAATATTAAAAATTGTAACTAGAGGCGTAAGATTAAATGAAAGAAACTCCAAGCTTAATAAGTCATTCTCTCTGTGCTGGAAGCATTTCAGTGATCAAACTACAGCAAAAACAAGTTTATGGGACTGATGAACTTTTTTTTTTCTCCTCTCTCTTGTTTGATATTCTCGTTCTTGATAATAAATTGTTCTGCTTTCAAATGTACCGGAGAGGTGGCGCGTTAGTCTTTTCGATGTCATTCTGGCCATCCAAAGCCCCCTGATACGGTGGTCCAGAGGTGCAACAGCCCCAAAAATGATCCACTATAAGAAAAAAACAAAGAATACAGCCCCAAAAATTATCCACTATAATAAAAAAAAAGAGTGCAGCCCCAAAAATGATCCACTGTAAGAAAAAAAAAGAGTGCAGCCCCAAAAATGATCCACTGTAAGAAAAAAAAAAAGAGTACTGCCCCAAAAATTATCCACTATAAGAAAAAAAAAAGAGTGCAGCCCCAAAAATGATCCACTATAATAAAAAAAGAGTGCAGCCCCAAAAATGATCCACTGTAAGAAAAAAAAAAAAAGAGTACAGCCCCAAAAATGATCCACTGTAAGAAAAAAAAAGAGTGCAGCCCCAAAAATTATCCACTATAAGAAAAAAAAAGAGTGCAGCCCCAAAAATTATCCACTGTAACAAAAAAAAAAAAAAAAGAGTAAAGCCCCAAAAATTAGCCACTATAAGGAAAAAAAAAAAAGGAGTACAGCCCCAAAAATGATCCACTGTAAGAAAAAAAAGAGTACAGCCTGAAAAATTATCCACTATAAGAAAAAAAAAAGAGAACAGCCCAAAAAATTATCCACTATTTTTAGAATAGCTTTATTTCTTGCACACAGACCTCCACTTCCGGTGAGTTACTTCGTTAGCATTAGCCACATTAGCTCGAGCCCTTAAACATTTTTTTCTGGTGGCCTTAATTTTAAAGCAAGAGACCTTTCAGGTAAACAGTGCCCCCTTAATTGAAAAGGTGGATGATGTTTGTTTTTTTTTTTTTTTCTCATAGTGTATCATTTTTAGGGCTGTTCTCTTTTTTTCTTATAATGAATAATTTTTCAGGCTGTTCTCTTTTTTTTTTCTTATAGTGGACAATTTTTCAGGCTGTTATGCTCTTTTTCTTATAGTGGATAATTTTTCGGGCTGTTCTATTTTTTTCTTATAATTGATAATGTTTTGGGTTGTTCTCTGTTGTTTTCTTACTGTGGATAATTTTTCGGACTATTCTCTTTTTTTCTTATAGTGGATAATTTTTTAGGCTGTTCTCTTTTTTTTTTCTTTTAGTGAATAATTTTTCGGACTGTTCTCTTTTTTTCGTATAGTGGATAATTTTTTAGGCTGTTCTCTTTTTTTCCTTTCACTGGATAATTTTTTGGGCTGTTATGTTTTTTTTTTCTTACAGTGGATAATTTTTAGGGTTGTTCTCTTTTTTTCTTATAGCAGATAACTTTTAGGGCTGTTCACTTTTTTTTCTTATGGTGGATAATTTTTCGGGCTGTTACGTTGTTTTTTTTTCTTATAGTGATAATTTTTTTGGGCTGTTCTCTTTTGTTTTTCTTATAGTTGATAATTTTTTAGGGCTTTTCTCTTTTTTTCTTATAGTGGATAATTTTTTGGGCTGTTCTCTTTTATTTCTTTTAGTGGATAATTTTTAGGGCTGTTCTCTTTTTTCTTATAGTGGATAAATTTTTGGGCTGTTCTCTTTTTTTCTTATAGTGGATAATTTTTTGGGCTGTTCTCTTTTTTTTCTTACATTGGATAATTTTTTGGGCTGTTATGGTTTTTTTTTCTTACAGTGGATAATTTTTAGGGTTGTCCTCTTTTTTTTCTTATAGCAGATAACTTTTAGGGCTGTTCACTTTTTTTTCTTATGGTGGATAATTTTTCAGGCTGTTATGTTTTTTTTCTTCTTATAGTGGATAATTTTTTTGGGCTGTTCTCTTTTTTTCTTATAGTGGTTAATTTTTTGGGCTGTTATCTTTTTTTCTTATAGTGGATCATTTTTCAGGTTGTTCTCTTTTTTTCTTATAGTGGATCATTTTTAGGGCTGTTCTCTTTTTTTCTTATAGTGGTTAATTTTTTGGGCTGTTATCTTTTTTTCTTATAGTGGATCATTTTTCAGGTTGTTCTCTTTTTTTCTTATAGTGGATAATTTTTTTGGGCTGTTCTCTTTTTTTCTTATAGTGGTTAATTTTTTGGGCTGTTATCTTTTTTTCTTATAGTGGATCATTTTTCAGGTTGTTCTCTTTTTTTCTTATAGTGGATAATTTTTAGGGCTGTTCACGTTTTTTTTTCTTATGGTGGATAATTTTTCGGGCTGTTATGTTTTTTTTTCTTATAGTGGATAATTTTTCGGGCTGTTCTCTTTTTTTCTTATAGTGGATCAGTTTTGGGGCTGTTGCACCTCTGGGCCACCGTACCCTGAGCCCCCTAACCTAACCTGTGTTATTTGTAGAGTATACTAAGGTATGCAGGGACATTAAAATAAGCCTTTGATTTGCTGCGGTGGAAGGTAGACATTAATGCAAGGAAATGGGTGCCCTGGAGCTGCTCTTTAGTAGTACAGGAATCACTAATGGTTTCAGACATTGAAGGTAGCCTGTGCCTGCAGCTAAATCAGTCCAATCTCCATAGTCAGCAAGCACAAATCCACAGAGCGCCTTACGCATTTTTTTTTTTTTTTTTTTTTTGGCCACTGCTTCGTTCAACAATTTGCACAGGTGTTAAAAGTAGTCATTAAATCATATACGCAGCAGCAGCACGGTGCAACATTTATAAATAATACCATGGCAGTGTAGATAGCATGCACATTGTACAGCACAGGTGTCAAACATATGGCCTGGGGGCCAAATCTGGCCCTCCAAAGGGTCCAATCTGGCCCCTGGGATGAATTTGTGAAATGCAGAAATTACACTGACAATATTCACAGTCAAGGATGTTAGAATCATTTTAGATCAATTCAATTTCAAGTGGGTCAGAGCAGTAAAATACTATCATAATAACCTATAAATAATGAAAACTACAATTTTTTCTCTTTGTTGTAGCGCAAAAAAAAGTAAAATTACACAAAAATGTTTACATTTATAGACTAGCCTTTTACAAAAAATGTGAATAACCTGAAAATTCTTAAGAAAAATAAGTGCAATTTGAACAATATTACGCCTTAGTTTATCATTTATACATGTGCATCATAATGTACAGATCACAGTAGATCTACGAATACACAAAACGTTTAGTAAGAGCCAGAATACTGGTACAATTCCACTTCATATTTGTTCATGTTATGTTTAAGTACAGTTCGTAGATGTGAATATTTTCATTACGGAATTTGACTTTTTTTCGCTCAAAAACAGAAAAAATCTTTGGAGTTGACATTATTTGTAAGTTCTTATACTATTATATGTATTATTTTACTGGTCCGGCCCACTTTAGATCATATTAGGCTGTATGTGGCCCCTGAACTAAAATAAGTTCTTTGCCCCTGGGGTGTCAAACTCATTTTCTTTCAGGGGCCACATTAAGCCCAAATTGATCTCAAGTGGGCCAGACCAGTAAAACAACAGCATAATAACCTGTAAATAATGACGACTCCAAATTTTTCTTTTTGTTTTAGTGCAATCAAAATTAAATTGTGAAAATATGTAATTTACAAACTATCCAAACAAAAATGATGTGAATCACCAGAAAAAACTGGAATTTCTTGAGAAAAATAAGTGCAATTTTAACAATATTACACCTCAACTTACCATTTATACATGCATATTACGGATTGGATCTACAAAGGCATAAAATATTTACCCTCCTCAGACCCAGCTATGGGTTTTCTGTCCACATTTATGGACAAGGGTTTCACAATTTTATACAAAAATAAAAAAAATAAAGAAAAGAAAACTGTCCACCACAAAGGACATGCCATAAAAATTTTATAGACTGCATCTGAAAAAACTGTTGCATCAGGATGTTTCCAATATAGGCACTTATTTAACCCTCCAGTATCCAGGTGCGCCTTTTAGGCACACTTTGCACTAAAAAACTTCATATTACTTTTCACAATTTAAATAAGGTTAGAATTCAACAGTTGCTCATTTTTGCATGATCTTTAAAATTCTGGCCACCAACTAAAATGTGCACATTGTAAACAAAAGAAAATTACCAGACTAGCATCTGTCTCCCAAGTGTGCCTAAAACGCACTATTTCTTCCATTTGATATGTATGATTAGGACTGACCTTGATTTACAAAAATATAATCAAATTAAAATAAATCAATATATAATATTTAATAGTTTTATTTATAGGTGTGCATGTTCCGCACACTTGGTGACAGATGCTAGTATTTTTGAACATTTGACCTAGCGCCAAAAATAATAATAATGCAAATTAACCAGTGTTGCTGTTACTCACTGACATATGCCAGGCTGCAAAAATCAAATAATATGTGATCCAGTTTTCATGTAGTATACTGAAAAAAATATTTTTTTGTGTTTTTTGCATCCAAAAAAAAAAGTTTTTTTTTTACATTACAAACACGGCATTTAAAGGGTTACAAAATGTGACAATTATTGAGTATATGGTATTTTCATTTACGGTTCAAGTTGATGAAATACAAAAAAGTGTAAAAGAATTAAAAACAAACTGTATGAAATTTTTTTGGACATTATTCCACAAGTGTGCCAAAAAGCCATACTTGGTGCTTAATAAGGGCCTTGGTGGACAGGAAATCAGAGGGTTAATAAAAAACAAAAAAAACTCTTACTTTGCTGACATTTCCTGGGTCTTAGGAGGTTAAAAACAGGAAGAATAATGTTAAAATTTCACTTTCAAAAGTTCAGGTTTTTCACATTTTATTGTTAAAGCAGGGGTGACAAGCATGCGGCCCGGGGGCCAAATGCAGCCCGTCAGAGGGTCCAGTTCGGCCCCTGGGATGTTTGTGCCAAGTGCAAAAATTCCACAGTCTTGAATTGAATTAAGCAAAAAAAATTAGCTTGAATTACGGAAAAAAATCTTGAATTAAGCCAAAAAAAAAAAAAAAGTCAAATTTAGCAAAAAATCTTGAATTAAGCCCCCCCAAAAAATCTTCAATTAAGTAAAAAAAAATCTTGAATTAAGCAAAAAAAATCTCAAATTTAGCAAAAAATCTTGAATTAAGCCAAAAAAACCTCCAATTAAGTAAAAAAAATCTTGAATTAAGACAAAAAAAATCTTAAATTTAGCAAAAAATCTTGAATTAAGACAAAAAAAATCTTAAATTTAGCAAAAAATCTTGTATTAAGCCAAAAAAAAAAAAAAAAAATCTAGAATTAACAACTTAATTTTTTTTTCTTTGTTTTAGTGCAAAAATAACATTAAATTATGAAAATGTTTACAAACTATTCTGTAACAATAAAATTTGAATAACCTGAACAAATATGAACAACCTGAAATGTCTAAAGAAAATTCAGCACAATTTGAACTCTTTTCTGCCTGTTCCTCAGTGTTTAGTGTCTTTGTAGATCTGATCCATAATGCACATGGACAAATGATAAGCTGAGAAATAATATAGTTAAAATTGGACTAAATTTTCTTACGTTTTTTTTAAATTTAAATTTCAGTTTTTTCAGAGTTTTTTTTTTTTTTTTTTTGATAGTTTATAAAAATAAGTATTTTCATAATTTAATGAGTTGTTTGTTTTTTTTTTACAGTAAAAAAAGACAACAATATGGAGTTGTCATTATTTATAGGTTATTATGTTATTATTTTTCTGGTCCGGCCCACTTCAGATCAAATTTAGCTGAATTTGGCTCCTGAACTAAAATGACTTTGACACCCCTGTGTTTGTAAATGTTAATATTTTCATAATTTAATGCAAGTTTTTACACTAAAACTAAGAGAAAAATTTGGAGTTAATTTTTTATAGGTGTAATATAATATTATGTTTTTCACATTAAACTAAGAAAATTTGGAGTCATTATTTATCGGTTATTATGCTATTATTTTAGTTGAGGTCACATTGTTTTCTGTATGTGGAACCTGAACTAAAACGACTTCGACATCCTTCATTGTTAACATGTTCAGTGGAATTTTTGCGTTTTGTAAATTCATCCCGCGGGCCGGACTGGAACCTTCGTGGGCCGGTTTTGGCCCCCTGGCCGCATGTTTGACACCCCTGCTGTACAGTTTCCTGAATCATACTTAGCACGCAGTTTTCCCAGAAACATCTTGTTGTCCTGTGCACAACAGATGGACACGGGTCATGTTTCTTTCATTGATTAGGCTTTAAACAGCAGCCAAAGCTACAGCTCCTCTGGGATCTAATATTCATGTAATCTCACCGCTTTGTCTGCTGGAATAAGCACTAGAAGTCTCCCGAGGCCAGCAGTCATTGAAGCTACCATTGGATCTATATCCAGAACAGAACACAAGAGGGGTGCACATAGCTGTGGGCTACACAGACAAACGCTGAATATTTATGGGAACGGTTCATGTGTGTGTTTTTCAGAAGATTTCAATGAGATTCACCCCAGAAAATAATGTGATTTTCATGTGTTTGCACAGTTTCGGTTTAGACGACACATTCAGCCAGCGCGAAAATAAAATCCCCATTAAATCATCCAGACATTTTTTTTTTTTTACAATTTTTATTTATTTTTACTTTTTATCAGTATAATAGTCGTAATTTAGTGGTAGTGATTCATTTGTCCATTAAACAAAATATGATATATACATGCATACAGTTTGGATTTATTTATTTATTTTTAACAAAACATACATATGTACACATACATATAGTTAAATTTTTTTCTTTATTTTATTTTTTTTTTTAGAATTTTTATGTATTTCTACTTTTTATCAGTATAATAGTAGTAATTTAGTAGTACTAATTTATTCATCCATTTAACAAAACATGATATATACATACATACAGTATGGATTTATTTATTTATTTATTTATTTTTAACAAAACATGATATATACCTACATATAGTTAATTTTTTTTATTTTTTCTTTAGAGTTTTTATTTATTTCTAATTTTTATCAGTATAATAGTAGTAATTTAGTAGTAATTATTTATTCATCCATTTAACAAATAAATAAAATCCCCATTAAATCATCCAGACAGTTTTTTTTCTTTATAATTTTTATATATTTTTACTTTTTATCAGTATAATAGTAGTAATTTAGTAGTATTAATTTCTTCATCCATTTAACAAAACATGATGTGTACATACATACAGTTAAATTTTTTCTTATTTTTTTAAATTTTTTTTATTTTTATTTATTTCTACTTTTTATCAGTACAATAGTAGTAATTTAATAGTAGTAATTTATTCATCCATTTAACAAAACATGATATATACATACATACAGTATGGATTTATTTATTTATTTATTTTTATTTATTTTTAACAAAACATGATATATACATACATACAGTATGGATTTATTTATTTATTTATTTTTATTTATTTTTAACAAAACATGATATATACATACATACATTTAATTTTTTTTCTTTTTTCTTTAGAGTTTTTATTTATTTCTACTTTTTATCAGTATAATAGTAGTAATTTAGTAGTAATTATTTATTCATCCATTTAACAAATAAATAAAATCCCCATTAAATCATCCAGACAGTTTTTTTTCTTTATAATTTTTATATATTTTTACTTTTTATCAGTATAATAGTAGTAATTTAGTAGTATTAATTTCTTCATCCATTTAACAAAACATGATGTGTACATACATACAGTTAAATTTTTTCTTTCTTTTTTTTTTTTATTTTTATTTATTTCTACTTTTTATCAGTATAATAGTAATTTAATAGTAGTACTTTATTCATCCATTTAACAAAACATGATATAAACATACATACATTTAATTTTTTTTCTTTTTTCTTTAGAGTTTTTACTTATTTCTAATTTTTATCAGTATAATAGTAGTAATTTAGTAGTAATTATTTATTCATCCATTTAACAAATAAATAAAATCCCCATTAAATCATCCAGACAGTTTTTTTTTATATATATATAATTTTATATATTTTTACTTTTTATCAGTATAATAGTAGTAATTTAGTAGTATTAATTTATTCATCCATCTAACAAAACATGATGTGTACATACATACAGTTAATTTTTTTCTTTTTTTTTTTTTTTCTTTTTTATTTATTTCTAATTTTTATCAGTATAATAGTAGTAATTTAGTAGTAATTATTTATTCATCCATTTAACAAATAAATAAAATCCCCATTAAATCATCCAGACAGTTTGTTTTTTTTTTAATAACTTTTATATATTTTTACTTTTTATCACTATAATAGTAGTAATTTAGCAGTGTTAATTTATTCATCCATTTAACAAAACATGATGTGAACATACATACAGTTAATTTTTTTCTTTTTTTTTTCTTTTTTATTTATTTCTACTTTTTTTCAGTATAATAGTAGTAATTTAGTAGTAGTAATTTATTCATCCATTTAACAAAACATGATGTGTACATACATACAGTTAATTTTTTTCTTTTTTTTTTTCTTTTTTATTTATTTCTAATTTTTATCAGTATAATAGTAGTAATTTAGTAGTAATTATTTATTCATCCATTTAACAAATAAATAAAATCCCCATTAAATCATCCAGACAGTTTTTTTTTTTTAATATATATAATTTTTATATATTTTTACTTTTTATCAGTATAATAGTAGTAATTTAGTAGTATTAATTTATTCATCCATCTAACAAAACATGATGTGTACATACATACAGTTAATTTTTTTCTTTTTTTTTTTTTTTTTCTTTTTTATTTATTTCTAATTTTTATCAGTATAATAGTAGTAATTTAGTAGTAATTATTTATTCATCCATTTAACAAATAAATAAAATCCCCATTAAATCATCCAGACAGTTTTTTGTTTTTTTTTAATAACTTTTATATATTTTTACTTTTTATCACTATAATAGTAGTAATTTAGTAGTGTTAATTTATTCATCCATTTAACAAAACATGATGTGAACATACATACAGTTAAATTTTTTTTTTTCTTTTTTATTTATTTCTACTTTTTTTCAGTATAATAGTAGTAATTTAGTAGTAGTAATTTATTCATCCATTTAACAAAACATGATATATACATACATACAGTTTGGATTTCTTTCTTTCTTTTTTTGTTTTTTACAATTTTTATTTATTTCTACTTTTTATCAGTGTAATAATAGTAATGTATTTGTCCACTTAACAAATAAATCAAATCCCCCTTAACTCCTCCCACCAGGGCCTTTTTCCTCCCTTGTGCAACAGCAGGGGGCACTTGGATCCTGCTGAAACTCACCAGGGGTGGGTGTGAGGGGAATGTGTCTAGACGCGCTCTGTCCAGGATCCCCTCTGCCCGCCGACACAGGTGAAGGGCCTGTGACAGTTACCTTGTGACCCTGGCTGATGCCTGTCTGCTCGGGTACGGATCACCCAGCTGCTCATCTGGAAGGGAACGAAGTGTCCTGCAGCACAAGCATCCTCACAAACACACACAAACACACACATTAGCAGTCATTCCCAAGGTGTTATACTGGCACAACACAGTGTTTCCATTAAGCAGGTGGGCAGGAAGGACAAAAGGGCATGTTTTGCTTGCAATATGAGAGCACACACTGAACAAATTCCCATTTATAGCCTTTATTTATTGGAGGCAAAGAGCACGCTTGCTGTTTTTGAAACACTGGGAGACTCATACAGTGCTCATCTGTAGCCGTCTAACGCCGGACTCTGTGGAACTGTAGTCAAGCACTGGGTTGTTTAAGGATAAAAGATATTTTTATCAGCAAATCCCCCCAAGTCCACTGCAACAAATTCAACAATGTGACTCTTTTATGGAGTTCACTAGGCATAAGCCAGCATATGTCAGGGCCAGTACACAAACGTCTTTGTTAGTTTCAGTGGGCTCATAGTTATTTTAGGTGTGTAACAATAGAATTAAATAACACCGTGTCCAAATTACACATGAACACACAGGTTCATTGGCTTGAAACATGCTAAGTGAACCCATGTTTGAACCTTTGCTAAGTTTAGTACAAGCTCTGGTCTGGACTGGGTTACACAACAAGCCAATGGTTCTCAGACTTTTCTTTTTTTTTTTTTTTTTTTTTTTTTTTTTTTTTTACAATTTTTATTTATTTCTACTTTATATCAGTATAATAGTAGTAATTTAGTAGTAGTAATTTATTCATCCATTTAACGAAACATGATATATATACACATGCCGTATGGATTTCTTTTTCTTTTCCTTTTTTTTTTTTTTTTTTTTTTTTAGAATTTTTATTTATTTCTACTTTTTATCAGTATAATAGTAGTAATGTAGTAGTAATTTATTCATCCATCTAACAAAAGATGATATATACATACTGTACATACAGTTTGGATTTCTTTTTTTTTTTTTTTTTTTTACAATTTTTATTTATTTTGAATTTTTTCAGTATAATAGTAGTAATTTATTCATCCATTCAACAAAACATGATATATACATATATACAGTTTGGATTTCTGTTTTTTTTTTTTTGTTTGGTTGGTTTTTTTTGTTTTTTTTTTTTACAATTTTTATTAATTTCTATTTTTTATCAGTATAGTAGTAGTAATTTAGAAATAGTAGTAACTTATTCGTCCATTTAACAAAACACGATATATACATAAATACAGTTTGGATTTCTTTCTTTTTTTTTTTTTTTTTTTTTTTTTTTTTTTTTACAATTTTAATTAATTTCTACTTTTTATCAGTATAATAGTGGTAATTTAGTAGTAGTAATTTATTCGTCCATCTAACAAAACATGACATATACATACATACAGTTTGAATTTCTTTTTTTTTTCTTTCTTTTTTCTTTTTACAATTTTTATTAATTTCTACTTTTTTTTAATCAGTATAATAGTAGTAATGTAGTAGTAGTAGTTTATTCATCCATTTAACAAATGTCTTTGTTAGTTTCAGTGGGCTCATGGTGATTTTAGGTGTGTAACAATAGAATTAAATAACACCGTGTCCAAATTACACATGAACACACAGGTTCATTGGCTTGAAACATGCTAAGTGAACCCATGTTTGAACCTTTGCTAAGTTTAGTACAAGCTCTGGTCTGGACTGGGTTACACAACAAGCCAGTGGTTCTCAGACTTTTCTTTTTTTTAACAATTTGTATTTATTTCAAATTTTTTATCAGTATAATAGTAGTAATTTAGTAGTAGTAATTTATTCATCCATTCAACAAAACATGATATATACATACATAGAGTTTGGATTTCTTTTTTTTTTTTTTTTTTTAACAAGTTTTATTAATTTCTAATTGTTATCACTATAATAGTAGTAATTTAGTAGGAATTTATTTGTCTATCTAACAAAACATGATATACACATACTGTACATACAGTTTGGATTTCTTTCTTTTTTGGATTTTTTTTTTTTTTTCCACAATTTCTATTTATTTTGAATTTTTTCAGTATAATAGTGGTAATTTATTTTGTCCATTTAACAAAACATGATATATACATATATACAGTTTGGATTTCTTTTTTTTTTTTCTTCTTTTTTTTTTTTTACAATTTTTATTAATTTCTACTTTTTTTTAATCAGTATAATAGCAGTAATGTAGTAGTAGTAGTTTATTCATCCATTTAACAAATGTCTTTGTTAGTTTCAGTGGGCTCATAGTTATTTTAGGTGTGTAACAATAGAAGTAAATAACACTGTGTGCAAATTACACATGAACACACAGGTTCATTGGCTTGAAACATGCTAAGTGAACCCATGTTTGAACCTTTGCTAAGTTTAGTACAAGCTCTGGTCTGGACTGGGTTACACAACAAGCCAGTGGTTCTCAGACTTTTCTTTTTTTTTTTTTTTTTTTTACAATTTTTATTTATTTCTACTTTTATCAGTATAATAGTAGTAATTTAGTAGTAATAATTTATTTGTCCATCTAACAAAACATGATATATACAAACATTGAGTTTGGATTTCTTTTTTTTTTTTTTTTTTTCTTTAACTTGTCTTGTCCAGCATCATAACAGCAGAATGGCAGTCTGGCTGCCTTTTGGTGCTGATAAAATTTACTTTGCCAAGGGAAAGTTCATAAAGTATATGAGGCTCCCTTTGATATTCTACTGACTTTATTATGAGTTTTGTTGAACCACATTTCGATACCAGACCTGAAATGGAGAGGAGGGAACAAGGAAGAAGAAGGTGGTGAAGACCCTCACAAGAAAATATCAACAATACAAACAATAACAACCATGATGGCAGTTTGGATTTCTATATTAAACATGGGAGAAAAGGTGTAGGCTGACACAAAAGTGTATTTATGCCGACCTTGTTTATAAGATGGAAAGTTGTAGCAAGATGGCACAGTTTTAAACAATAACATAGATAAAACAAATAATATAATCTAAGCATCTAATCTAAGATTTTCCAGATCCATTGTCTAAAACTAAGTTCTTATATCACTGAAAACTTACTCTTAAGGTGATTATGTCTTATTTTAAGTGTGATGAGATATTTTGACTAGAAATGAGACAAATACACTTGGTAAGATTTTGATTTTTGCAGTGTGGATAGGGGTTTTTGTTTAGAAAAACCTCAAGTCTACAGGTAAACAAATCTATTTGATTACACTGGTCAACAACAAATTTATTATTTAAGTTTTTTGAGCTGATTTAGGATAATTTTGGTGTGCTGAATCCAAAAATCACGTTAATTTTGCTCAATCAGGTCAGCTTTCTGAACTATGCTACATATTGGCTTTTTAACACTTTTGCTTACATTTATGGGCATTTTCACATCATATGATACAAAATTCTTTCATATTTCTTGCAATAAACGAGTTCTGAAGATTTGACTTTTGCCAATTTATGATTAATGTTTTTTTTAATATTACAGGTGAATGAAATGGCTTCGACTAGAAGATCTTGCAAAAATAAGCCTGACGTATTCTGCTACATCTGCGGTGAATACACCATTGTACCTAACAGGAATCAAGTCACAAGTTTCATAAAGTGTGCTTACCAATCTTATTTTGGTATTAATTATTATATTTTGTGAGAAGATCAAATTTTTCAAAATCAAATTAGCAAAAAAACCTGACCTGATTGAGAAAAACAGATGTCATTTTTGGATTTAGTGGTGCAAAATGGTCCTCGTTCAGTTGAAAAAACCTAGACAACTTGCAAAAAACATTTTTTTTGTAAACCAGTGATATTAACTTTTCACATAAAATGTCTGCTAGTGTCTAGACTGATGTAAAAACATTCAACTTTAAGGTCAGATCCTTACATATATAAATTTAGTCTGTAGATTAAGGTAGTTTTAAAAGCCAGGTTTAATAAGTTAAGTGCTTTAACCAAGGTGAAACCTTGACTTGTGCTTTTATCACTTCATGCGCTGGAAAAAATCTAAATCTTACCAAGTTTATTTTTCTCATTTCTTGTCAAAATATCCTATCACACTTAAAATAAGACATAATCACCTAAAGAGTAACTTTTCAGTGAGATATAAGAACTACGGTGGCCCAGAGGTGCAACAGACCAAAAAATTATCCACTAGACCAAAAAAATATCTACTACAAGAAAAAAAAAAGAGAACAGCCTAAAAAAATTATCCACTAGATGAAAAAAATTATCTACTACAAGAAAAAAAAAAAGAGAACAGCCTAAAAAAATTATCCACTAGATGAAAAAATTATCTACTTCAAGAAAAAAAAGAGAACAGCCTAAAAAAATTACCCACTATAAGAAAAAAAGAGAACAGCCTAAAAAAAAATTATCCACTACATGAAAAAAATTATCTACTACAAGAAAAAAAAAAGAGAACAGCCTCAAAAAATTATCCACTAGATGAAAAAAATTATCTACTACAAGAAAAAAAAGAGAACAGCCTAAAAAAATTATCCACTGTAAGAAAAAAAAGAGAACAGCCTAAAATAAATTATCCACTAGATGAAAAAAAAAAATCCCCTATAAGAAAAAAAAGAGACCAGCCAAAAAAATTATCCACTAAAAGAAAAAAAAAGAGAACAGGCAAAAAAAAATTATCTACTAGCCCAAAAAATTATTCACTGTAAGAAAAAAAAAAGAACAGGTGAAAAAAATTATCTACTATGAGAAAAAAAAGAGAGCAGCCCAAAAAATATCCACTATAAGAAAAAAAAAAAAAACATCATCCACCTTTTCAATTACGGGGGCGCTGTTTACCCGAAAGGTGCCTTGCTTTAAAATTAAGACCACCACAAAAAATAAAAGGATAGGCTGAAAAATTTTAAGGCTTTCGGCTAATGTGGCTAATGCTAAGGAAGTACCCCACCGGAAGTGGAGGTCGTGCGCTAAAAAATAAAGTTATTTTAAAATATAGATATTTCCATTAATATAGTTTGCAAAGCAGTTAAATGATTAAATACGGTTCCAGTGTCTGCTCAAGGTTAGGCATGGGCGTTAAATGGTTAAGGTTAGGGTTAGGGTATGGTTGGGGTTAGTTTTCAGTGGTAAATGACCCTTGTGTGCACTGTGTGAAGGTTCGTTGCTAAGCTAATGCTCACGCGAAAAGTTGACGGCAACTTTGTGAACTACTGTGAATACTACTATTATTTTTTAGCGCACGACCTCCACTTCCGGTGGGGTACTTCCTTAGCATTAGCCACATTAGCCGAAAGCCTTAAAATTTTTCAGCCTATCCTTTTATTTTTTGTGGTGGCCTTAATTTTAAAGCAAGACACCTTTCGGGTAAACAGCGCCCCCGTAATTGAAAAGGTGGATGATGTTTTTTTTTTCTTATAGTGGATATTTTTTTGGGCTGCTCTCTTTTTTTTTCTCATAGTTGATAATTTTTTTCACCTGTTTTTTTTTTTTTTCTTATAGTGAATAATTTTTTGGGCTAGTAGATAATTTTTTTTGGCCTGTTTTTTCTTTTAGTGGATAATTTTTTTGGCTGGTCTCTTTTCTTTCTTATAGGGGATTTTTTTTTTCATCTAGTGGATAATTTTTTTTGGGCTGTTCTCTTTTTTTTCTTATAGTGGATAATTTTTTTAGGCTGTTCTCTTTTTTTCTTGCAGTAGATAATTTTTTTGTCTAGTGGATAATTTTTTGAGGCTGTTCTCTTTTTTTTTTTCCTTATAGTGGATAATTTTTTTGGGCTGTTTTTCTCTTTTTTTTTCTTGTAGTAGATAATTTTTTTCATCTCGTGGATAATTTTTTTAGGCTGTTCTCTTTTTTTTCTTATAGTGGATCATTTTTTTAGGCTGTTCTCTTTTTTTCTTGCAGTAGATAATTTTTTTGTCTAGTGGATAATTTTTTTAGGCTGTTCTTTTTTTTTTCCTTATAGTGGATAATTTTTTTGGGCTGTTTTTCTCTTTTTTTTTTTCTTGTAGTAGATAATTTTTTTCATCTCATGGATAATTTTTTTAGGCTGTTCTCTTTTTTTTTCTTGTAGTAGATAATTTTTTTCATCTCGTGGATAATTTTTTTAGGCTGTTCTCTTTTTTTTCGTGTAGTAGATAATTTTTTTCATCTAGTGGATAATTTTTTTAGGCTGTTCTCTTTTTTTTTCTTGTAGTAGATAATTTTTTTCGTCTAGTGGATAATTTTTTGGCCTGTTGCACCTCTGGGCCACCGTAAAGAACAGATTTTTAAACATTAGATCTTGAAAATCTCATTTCAAGAAATCTTACCAAGATAATTTTCAATGAAGCAAAAAAATCTTGAATTAAGCTAAAAAAATCTGCTAATGAAACAAGGGAAAATTATCTTGGTAAGATTTCTTGACATAAGATTTTCAAGATCTATTGTTGAAAAATAATTTGTTATATCTCACTGAAAAGTTACTCTTCAGGTGATTATGACTTATTTTAAGTGTGATGAGATATTTGGACTAGAAATGAGAAAAATACACTTGGTAGGATTTAGATTTTTTTCCAGTGCTGCTTTGAGACATTGGTAGAGAATTCAATCAATGAACTCCTCCATCCAGTTGAATCTTTAATTTGATGTAAAAGAAGTTGAAATACAGTCTGTGTATAAGTTTGGACTCCACGCAATCAATGAACCATGGCTTGATCTGGTGTTCCAGTATTATCTAAGGAATTAAAATATTTCTAGAATAAATTGGAGTTTTAGCATTTTTATAAAATTAAAAGAGCCAGACTAAAGGAAACAGTGACTGTTTCATCTTTAATCTGTTCAATCCACAATACTGAATTATGTTGTGGAGTAGGAAAATGAATACCTCCAGTGTCATAAAATATAAGGTGGTTGACTATGGAAATAAATAAAATGTACTTTACTTGGTTTATCCAATCCAATCCACTCCATTTGTATTTATAAAGCACAAATTTAAACAAACACAAAGGTTTCCAAAGTGCTGTACAGTACAATAAATACAATAAAAACATAATAAGAAGGTAAAATGCTACAATAAAAACACAATGAAACATAATAAATAAATAAATAAACAGACTGTCCGCCCCAGATAAAATATAACCTTCAGTGTCATAAATATAAGGTGGTTGACTGGGGAATTAATCAAATGTAGTTTGCTCGGCTAATTGATGTAATATTAAAATTAGCGCTGGGCAGTGATTAAAATTTTTAATCGCAATTAATCGCATGGATCTCCGCAATTAATCGCATAGTTATATGGGGGGGGGGGGGGGGTGCCAGCATCAACAGCGTGTATTTCCTTTCAGTGATATTTCAGACTTGAAGTACTCTGGTGATAAAAATAATTCCACATGTCAGTGCTTCCAAACAACTGTGTCCTTCTCAACCCCACCATCTGAAGACATTTAAAATGAAAATGTCCATGGAACAGACTGGTACTTTTCTCCATGTTTATGTCCCCACCAGTTTATTTCCGCTTGTGAGTGACTGACAGGAGTCTTAAGCCCACTAATAAGTACTAATACTAATAAGACCAAGAATATGTGATGTTCAGTTGTTAAAAGCAAGCAAAGGGGGCCCTCTAGTGGTCAGAATAAGTTGCACTAACGGATGTTTTGTCCTTTCGGTGTTACCGTAGTCAGTTCAGACATAAGACCGAACTAACAGACACGTTTCTTTCACTCTGTATGGCACCAAAAACGTTTGCCTGTGAGTACTTTCTGTTCAGTTGTTTAAATGAATAGCAGAAAATATCTCTGATGCGAACCTTTGTTGCTGGATAAAAAGACATTGAAAAATCTTAAATTAATCTGTAAATGCTAATCGTTAGTGTGTCTATGGATTTTCCCATTCAAATTAGCATCGAGCTAATCACATCGTAAATAAGTAAAGTTTAGTTCAAAGGCTGGCATATTCTACCTAAACACAACCAATGAATTTACATGAACTTAGCATGAGCCTGCATGAAGAATTAGCAACTCATCTCTGACGGCTAGCATAAACAAATTAGCTTAAACATGTTAATAACACATTGTAATAAACACATCCAAAAGAACGTCATAAACATGTTTCTAACGGCACGTTTGCATGCGAAATTATTTAGCGAACAACAGAATGATTGACACATACAGGTGTTGAACTGCAGGAGTTAAACAAAGTTTGACTCAGCATTACTTGGAAAGTTTGCTGGCTTTTCTCCTCAGCTACACCGGCACCGGTGTTTGGTTCTAGTGCGTGTGGAGCGCCAAAATAAAAGCATGAATTTTAAAATAAGAGTCCGTAAGTATAAACAAACTAAGACTTGCTTGAACGGCAGAACGGCATTAATGGGAGATTTAAAAAATTGTCGGCGTTATTTAATGAATGCGTTAACGCGGTAATAACGCGTTAACTTGCCCAGCCCTAATTAAAATATATACTTTTATCTTATTTATCTCTTTATTTTAGATGTAATGACTATAACTGTGCAATAATGAAAGCAGAATGTTAATATTAATGTTAAAATGTTGATGAAAGAGCCGCAGATTGCTGATCGCTGCTTTGAGACATTGGTACAGAATTCAATCGATGAACTCCTCTGTCCACTTTAATCTTTAATTGGACGTAAAAGAAGTTGAAATACAGTCTGTGTATAACTTTTGACTCCATACAATCAATGAACCACGGTTTGACCTGGTGTAAATAACACATTAGGGCCACAGGTGGATGATAGTGGGTGTGTTCTCAGAGCACATGTGTGTGATGGGCTGATACTGTACACCATAACGTAAGGGAAGTCATTTAAACACCCTTGACACTAACAAGTTGCTTTAACTAATGGCTACTATTGAGTGAGTCACTTATCACTGCATGTCTTTGATAACTGCCAACCTCAGGCGTAATTAAGGGTTTGAGGGGTGGTCTGGAGCAATCTGCTGTAGATGTTTTGGCTGGTCTTGTCATCCTAGAAGCCTCTAATGATCTGTCTGGGATTGTGATTGATGAAGCACTTAGCCGCGAATCAAAGCACAAGGAACGCTCTGTGCTTGCTAAGCTGTTTGCAAACTAACAGCCACTGTATTTGCGTGGTACGAGTCTATTACCGAAGCGTCCTTGATGCGAATTAATGACCTCCGTGACCACGTTAGAAGCACAACCTGATGCGCATTAAGAGGCGGCGGACATGGCTCAGCAGGTCTACATGGATGGGGTCAGCGAAGGAGGCTCAGGTTCAATGAGATGCAGGACTTCAAATACATCAGACCAGAAAAAATAAATAAATAAATAAATAAATACATCCGCCCTGCATTATCTACGGCGTCTCCACAAGCTATTAATTATACAATGAATGGTTTTAATGACCATCCAGTCCTTTTATAGGACCTCTAAGACAATCTCATTACCAAATGAATGCCTTTCTTTGTGTTTATTTCTCTATTAAACACAGTTATTCCACACATCTGTACATGCAGGTGTGACCATCTGGATTATTCCTCAGAGCTCTCATCACAATGAATTCATTTATTAACCCATTAAGACCCAGTGCTACATTTGTGCCACTTCCCAAGCTATTCTTTTTCTCTATATTTAACATTTCTTAAGTGATTTGTCACCAGTGGCGGCTGCTCGTCTTTCAGACAGGGGAAGCTCATTGTCGGCTTACATCAAAAAAATTGTCCAGTTATTTCAACATAAATTCGGCCCTCTGTTCCATTAGCATTGTCTGCCATCATGTGCACCTTGCTAAATAGCTACTTCACTCCGACCTAGCCAACAGTATTATTGATTTAACTATCTACTAAATGATATTAAACTCAAACAACAAATGATTAAATTATGTAACTGAAACAAGAAAACGTTGAAATTATGTTAAATTGAGACAAGGAAGTACAATGAGTGTGTTTTATTTACAGTGCAAGAAATGAACAAGTCATTTCATAGTGGTTTCTCTGTCGATTTCACAGCAGAATGTGCGACGGTATTAAACTGAACTGTGTCAGTGAAGGAGTAGATTTCAAAATAGCTGTCAATCAAACGGGATTCAGCCTTTCGACTGATCCTCCAATCAGCATGTGGAAGCCCGGCGTCCAGCCCGGCCAAGCTCCACCCACAGCTCAGTTCACATCCAGAGACGCTGAGCGTCCAGGGGCGGGACAACATCGTGGCATTTATCCAATTACCGTCCAGTTTTGAGGCAATGAAAAAAAAACTGTTCCATGAACTCAGTGGGACATTGAAGTGCATGGACGCTGAGCGTCTACGGGCAAATGCACTGAGCAGAGATTGAATGGGAAAACAGCGCAATGGGAATGGAGGAGAAGTGAACAACATCAAATCTGTTGATTTGTGATAAAGCTGATTCTGAACAAACTCATGTTTGAGATGAACGTGTTCTAACATTTGTAGTCAATGAAATGTCAACACAACGGAACGTATTTGATCATTTAATTTTCATAATTTTAAGGGAAGCTGAGCTTCTCTTGCAGTCTTTGAGAAATCGCCTCTGTCACCATTTATAATGAAATAATCCTCTGTATTTAGCATTTTTTCCAGTGAAAATCAGGTATTGCATTGTCCAATGTTTAACCTGCCTTTTGCTTTTTACTCTAATTGCTTGTTTTATTCTCTCCTGTTTACTGTACAGTGTCCTTGAGTGGCAAGAAAGGTGCCTATAAATAAAATGTATTATTATTATTATTATTATCATTATCATCATCATCATCATTATTATTATTATTATTATTATTATTATTATTATTTTCCAATATTTAATGTATTGATCATATCCTCCTGAGACCCAGGAAAGTAAAAATTTTAGCTTTTTTTTTTTTTACATTAAACAACTGTCTTGATTGGAGACTGCATAATTCAACAGTTTTTTTCAGATACATTTTTAAAATTATTTTATTTTATTTAATTTATTTAAAAGGAATGTCCTTTGCAATAAACGGCTTTTTTTTTTTTTTTTTTTAACTAAAACTGTCTAAATTTGTCCCCTACAGAGGACAAAGATGCATTGCTGGGTCTCAGGAGGATATAGATGTTCATAAAAGTTCAGATTAAACTTGAAGGTTATTATATCAGAAAACACAGAAAACTGAAAAAAAGTGACTTTTTCAGTCAAATCTATCATTAACTGAATATAAAAGAAGTGTCTCCATCCACTGTCATTGATCCAACTCCATGGGTTTTACTGGTGAATCCATGTTGTAGAAGACGACGGTGTTTCCATGGTAACCACGAAGCCTCTGAACGTCCAAATGGGTCATATCTGATGACAATAAAAAGACGAAAAACTATATTTTACACCAATTATTTACATGTATTGATAGGATTAGTGGATTAACAGGTATTAAATATTTTAGATTCGTAGATGGTTTTGGTCGCTGGTGGATAATCAAAAACAAACTAATTTTAGCAAAAAAATTTCTCTGTTTTGAATGTCTGGGGTTGCCATAAATTTGTGATGTTAAAATGGGGTCATGAGACAAAGAAGGCTGGAAACCACTGCATTAATTTGTAAAACACTTTTACTGTCCAATAGGGATCTAACAATATGACAATTTCAAATCACGGTTATTATAACCAAAATTATCACGGTTATCATTATTATCGCGGTATTGTTGAAATTGTGCTCAAAATGTTCAAAAAGTACTGATACACACACTGAAATAATTTAACCAAGTTGTATTTAAAAAAAAAACAAAAAAACAAATAAAATAATAGACACAATGTACCTTCTGTTGGCAGAAACATTCAAATATTAACCCTTAGTGGTCTGAGCCTATTTTGTCCGTTTTTCAGTACTTTTGATTTTGCCTTGATATACTATATAAACAAATGTTTACTATACTCATGTTTGGGATCTGTTTTTTTTTTTCAGCACAACTTCATTGATATCATCTGTCTATTATTTTTTTCACTTTAACCTACTATAAAAACACAAAAGGCCAGAAAACACAAAAAAAAAAATAAAATCCGATTTGAAAAGTGTATATAATTTATTGCATTAATAATACAAAGATGCTTAACGAACCTTTTCAAAGACTTTAAAAGTGAATATTGGTTCCAAATATTAGGTACAGGAGGTCCTCGGGTTACGAACGAGTTCCGTTCCTACGCTGGCGACGTAACCCAAATTTCCGCGTAAGTCGGAATTAACCCTTTAATACCCCCTAAATACCTAATACTAGGTAGCTGGAGAAGAAGGAGGGGAGGCTGTGAGAGCTGCTGCTGGGGAATCCGGATTATCTGGAGGGGTAGCAGGTGCAGGATCTTCTGTAGACGTTGAAGGTACGGGTTCTACTGGCCTCTCCACCTTGGTGAAGTACTTGGAGATGTCCGTCTGGAAGGAAATCTTCCTCTTTTCCTCCCAGATCTCACGGTAGCACCGTACATTGTCCATCACTCCCCTTGAAGCTTTTGAAAATCGTTCCATATTGGGATCCTCTGCAGACGAGACTCAGGCGTCGTAAAGTCGAAACAGCGTAGGTCGAGTACCGCGTAACCCGAGGACCTCCTGTATATCAAATTAAAATTGTAATAAATTAGGACTATACTCAAATATTTGACAAAAAAGACTAGCTTTACATAGAGTTTTTCCGCTAAAAGTGCGGTAATCAAACACGGTTATCATGATAATTAGAATTTAAACAGTAATACTAACCGTCTGCAATTTTACCACGGTAATCGTTACATCCCTACTGTCTAATAAGTCTAATTATGTTAATTTGATTTGATTTTCTTTATTGTAGGGACTTTTGTTCCCCATCAGAAAATGGGTTCTAAAAGGTGCTTATTAGGAGGATCCTGAAAACGCTTCACTACCGACTCTATTGACATTCTGTCTCCTGTAGAACAGTGAGAGGTCAACGATCAGACTGAAGAGAAGCGTCAGTGTGTGGAAAGTGGGCTTCATTCTGCCACATCTCACCAGCCCGTGCACAGATTCTACAATGAACCCACACATCCCACGTCACAAAACCCCCGACTCACCTTACTTTATAAGAATATTCATCTGGTTTCGATGCCTCTGAGGATTAATCAGAGGCTTTTATAATGCAGCTGCAAATCAGGAGACACATATCTTTCTCCTCCCTTTGACCTGAATGCAGTAGCAGCCTTCCTTCCCCTTTAGTAAAGACTGCCGAGGGAGCACATCAAACACATGCCCTCTGCACCCAAAGCAATGAAAAATAAATCAGCAAACAAATGAATAAGTAATCACAAAGGGGGAAGAAAAAATAAAACAACAAGGCGCCTTTAAAATATGTGCAATAAACACATTTCTCTGCACAGTTTTTATGATCCTGAGCTTCTCGCGTTTGTGATAATCCACTGTGTATTTTAGGAAACGTGTTGGTTTCCGGGCCCCTGATCTCATTAGATTTATGTTTATTGTTCTTTTTCTGATCAAGCAAGACTTAAAAAATGCTTCAGGGCCTGAGTTTTTGCATGATATTGTTTGCTATAAAATCTGCATCCCTTCCCACAGAGTTGTTCTGAGTCAACAATACATATAATAGATCTAGAAATGCCACATTTCTACAGAATTGGATGAAAGTGTTTTTTTTTTTGTTTTTTTTTTATTTCTGCGAAAGACCCACATTGATGTTTAACCCATAAAGACCCAAACATCCACCAGCAACCAAAACCATCTACGGATCTAAAATATTTAATACTTGTTAATCCACTAATCCTATCAATACATGGAAATAATTGGTGTAAAATACAGTTTTTCATCTTTTCATGGTCATCAGATATGACCCATTTGGATGTTCAGAGGCTCCGTAGTTACCATGGAAACACCGTCATCTTCTACAACATTGATTCACCAGTAAAACCCATGGAGTTGGATCAATGACAGTGAAAGGAGACACTAGGTTTATGTTCAATAAGAAATAAAATGAAAAAAAATCTTAAATAACATGAAAAAGTAAGCAAAAATTGAAGCAAAATTACACAAAAAAGAATAAATAAGCAACAAAATGAACAAAAACAGTCAAAGTGATCAATAAAATGGACAAAAATGAAGAATAAAACAACTAAATGTTAAGAAACATGAACAAAATAAGCCATCAAGTGAAGAAAACTGATGAAAAAATTAAAAAAACACATGGAGTTGGATCAATGACAGTGAAAGGAGACACTAGGTTTATGTTCAATAAGAAATAAAATGAAAAAAAAATCCTGAACAACATGAAAAAGCAAGCAAAAATTTGAGCAAAATTAGGCAAAAAAAGAATAAATAAGCAACAAAATGAACAAAAACAGTCAAAGTGATCAATAAAATGGACAAAAATGAAGAATAAAACAGCTAAATATTAAGAAACATGAACAAAAAAAGCCACCAAGTGAAGAAAATTGATGAAAAAATTAAAAAAAACACATGGAGTTGGATCAATGACAGTGAAAGGAGACACTAGGTTTATGTTCAATAAGAAATAAAATGAACAAAAATCCTAAATAACATGAAAAAGTAAGCAAAAATTGAAGCAAAATTAGGCAAAAAAGAATAAATAAGCAACAAAATGAACAAAAACAGTCAAAGTGATCAATAAAATGGACAAAAATGAAGAATAAAACAACTAAATGTTAAGAAACATGAACAAAATAAGCCATCAAGTGAAGAAAACTGATGAAAAAATTAAAAAAAACACATGGAGTTGGATCAATGACAGTGAAAGGAGACACTAGGTTTATGTTCAATAAGAAATAAAATGAAAAAAAAATCCTGAACAACATGAAAAAGCAAGCAAAAATTTGAGCAAAATTAGGCAAAAAAGAATAAATAAGCAACAAAATGAACAAAAACAGTCAAAGTGATCAATAAAATGGACAAAAATGAAGAATAAAACAGCTAAATATTAAGAAACATGAACAAAAAAAGCCACCAAGTGAAGAAAATTGATGAAAAAATTAAAAAAACACATGGAGTTGGATCAATGACAGTGAAAGGAGACACTAGGTTTATGTTCAATAAGAAATAAAATGAACAAAAATCCAAATAACATGAAAAAGTAAGCAAAAATTGAAGCAAAATTAGGCAAAAAAAGAATAAATAAGCAACAAAATGAACAAAAACAGTCAAAGTGATCAATAAAATGGACAAAAACGAAGAATAAAACAACTAAATATTAAGAAACATGAACAAAATAAGCCATCAAGTGAAGAAAACTGATGAAAAAATTAAAAAAAACACATGGAGTTGGATCAATGACAGTGAAAGGAGACACTAGGTTTATGTTCAATAAGAAATAAAATGAAAAAAAATCCTGAACAACATGAAAAAGCAAGCAAAAATTTGAGCAAAATTAGGCAAAAAAGAATAAATAAGCAACAAAATGAACAAAAACAGTCAAAGTGATCAATAAAATGGACAAAAATGAAGAATAAAACAGCTAAATATTAAGAAACATGAACAAAAAAGCCACCAAGTGAAGAAAATTGATGAAAAAATTAAAAAACACATGGAGTTGGATCAATGACAGTGAAAGGAGACACTAGGTTTATGTTCAATAAGAAATAAAATGAACAAAAATCCTAAATAACATGAAAAAGTAAGCAAAAATTGAAGCAAAATTAGGCAAAAAAAGAATAAATAAGCAACAAAATGAACAAAAACAGTCAAAGTGATCAATAAAATGGACAAAAATGAAGAATAAAACAGCTAAATATTAAGAAACATGAACAAAAAAAGCCACAAAGTGAAGAAAATTGATGAAAAAATTTTAAAAAAACACATGGAGTTGGATCAATGACAGTGAAAGGAGACACTAGGTTTATGTTCAATAAGAAATAAAATGAACAAAAATCCTAAATAACATGAAAAAGTGAGCAAAAACTGAAGCAAAATTAGGCAAAAAAGAATAAATAAGCAACAAAATGAACAAAAACAATCAAAGTGATCAATAAAATGGACAAAAATGAAGAATAAAACAGCTAAATATTAAGAAACATGAACAAAATAAGCCATCAAGTGAAGAAAACTGATGAAAAAATTAAAAAAACACATGGAGTTGGATCAATGACAGTGAAAGGAGACACTAGGTTTATGTTCAATAAGAAATAAAATGAACAAAAATCCAAATAACATGAAAAAGTAAGCAAAAATTGAAGCAAAATTAGGCAAAAAAGAATAAATAAGCAACAAAATGAACAAAAACAGTCAAAGTGATCAATAAAATGGACAAAAACGAAGAATAAAACAACTAAATATTAAGAAACATGAACAAAATAAGCCATCAAGTGAAGAAAACTGATGAAAAAATTAAAAAAAACACATGGAGTTGGATCAATGACAGTGAAAGGAGACACTAGGTTTATGTTCAATAAGAAATAAAATGAAAAAAAATCCTGAACAACATGAAAAAGCAAGCAAAAATTTGAGCAAAATTAGGCAAAAAAGAATAAATAAGCAACAAAATGAACAAAAACAGTCAAAGTGATCAATAAAATGGACAAAAATGAAGAATAAAACAGCTAAATATTAAGAAACATGAACAAAAAAAGCCACCAAGTGAAGAAAATTGATGAAAAAATTAAAAAAACACATGGAGTTGGATCAATGACAGTGAAAGGAGACACTAGGTTTATGTTCAATAAGAAATAAAATGAACAAAAATCCTAAATAACATGAAAAAGTAAGCAAAAACTGAAGCAAAATTAGGCAAAAAAGAATAAATAAGCAACAAAATGAACAAAAACAGTCAAAGTGATCAATAAAATGGACAAAAATGAAGAATAAAACAGCTAAATATTAAGAAACATGAACAAAAAAAGCCACCAAGTGAAGAAAATTGATGAAAAAATAAACACATGGAGTTGGATCAATGACAGTGAAAGGAGACACTAGGTTTATGTTCAATAAGAAATAAAATGAAAAAAAATCCTAAATAACATGAAAAAGTGAGCAAAAACTGAAGCAAAATTAGGCAAAAAAGAATAAATAAGCAACAAAATGAACAAAAACAGTCAAAGTGATCAATAAAATGGACAAAAATGAAGAATAAAACAGCTAAATATTAAGAAACATGAACAAAATAAGCCACCAAGTGAAGAAAATTGATGAAAAAATAAACCCATGGAGTTGGATCAATGACAGTGCACGGACACACTGGGTTAATGTTCAGTTAATGATAGATTTGATTAAAAAAAGTCACTTTTTCCTCAGTTTTATCTGTTTTTGATATAATACTCCTCAACTTTACTTGAACATCTACATGATCAGTAAATTAAATGCTGGAAAATACCTGATTTTCACTGAAAAAAACACAAAACACAGGATAATATTACACTAAATGGTAATAAACCATTTAAGGATGGTTAAATATAGAGAAAAATTCATTTGGAAATACACAAATGTGAACTGCATGGTCATTAGATATGATCCATTTGTTGATCCATAGTTACCGTGGAAACACCGTCATCTTCTACAACATTGATTCACCAGTAAAACCCAGAGTTGGATCAATGACAGTGGATGTAGATGCTTATTTTTCTGTCAAATTATTGATATCTTTGCTGGAAATGTCACTTTTTCTTCAGTTTTCTTAGTTTCTGATATAATAACCCTCAACTTTAATCTGAGCTTTAATGAATATCTACATCACAGGTGTCAAACATGCGGTCAAAGGCCCCAATCCGGCCCATAGGATGAATTAGTGAAATGCAAAAATTACACTGAAGATATAAACAATCAATGGTGTCAAAATCATTTTAATTCAGGTTCTACATACAAACACATACAGTCCAATTAGACACTTTTTTATTCATTTTATTTATTATTTTAGACATTTTTGTTCATTTTATTCATTATTTTGGCTGTTTTTGTCAGTTTTGTAGCTTATTTTATCCTTTTTTACTTTATTTTGGGAATTTTTTGGCTTACTTTTTTCCACATTATTATTTTGTGTTGGTTTTTTAAAATCAATTTTTGTTCACTGTATCCACTGTCATTGATCCAACTCCATGGGTTTTACTGGTGAATCAATGTTGTAGAAGATGACGATGTTTCCATGGTAACTACCAGTAAAATACCAGTAAAATATTATCATAATAACCTATAAATAATGACAACCCCACAATTTTCTCTTTGTTTTTTTGGTGTAAAAAGAGTAAAGTTACATGAAAATGTTTACATTACCAAACTATACTTTTATAAAAAACGTGAATAACCTGAACAAATATGAACAAACAGAAATGTCTTATGAAAAGTAAATGCAATTTTACCAACATTCTGCCTGTTGCTAAATATTTTGTGCAATTGTAATGCACATGTGTAAATGATAAACTTATAAACTGAGGCAGAATATTGTTAAAATGTTAAAATTGCACTTGTTTTTCTACGACAGTTCAAGTTGTTCATGTTATTCAGATTTTTAAGGAAACTTTGTAGATGTAAACCTGATCATAATATAATTTTACTTTTTTCACTGTTATTATTTTACTGGTCCGGCCCACTGGAGATCCAATTGGGCTGAATGTGGAACTGAACTAAAATGAGTTTGACACCCCTGATCTACATCATCAGTGAATGGAGTTTTGGAAAATACATGATTTTTACTGAAAAACGCAAAATACAGAAAATAATATTATAATAAACGGTGATCAATCACTTAGGGAAGTTAAATATAGAGAAAAAACACATTGTGGAACTGCCACTGAAGTAACACTGGGTCTTTATGGGTTAAAACCATTTCTTTCTAATAAAACTTATAGGAATAAACTGCAAACTCCAGTCGCTGGTGGTAAAGTCTCCAATATCCTCCATCCACCACAACTGCCTCTTGACTAAAAAAGTAGTGCAGCCCTCCAAATATATAATTATATTCAGATTACAGTGTATATTTCTGTTTGCAGAAATGTATAACGCCAACATTTCCCTCTGACAGCTGGGTTGTAAATGTGGCGCCTGCAGCAACGTCTCATAGACAGTAATAAAACAAGGCAGACCCTCTGATTGTGGCTTCGATCAGAGTGTAAAGAAACTGTGAACACAGTGTGGAATAGAGTTAACGCAGGACACACTCTAGTGTTACAGTTCTGTGGGGACAGCGGAAACCAGCACTGTCACACAGTCATCCCATCCAGCCTTTGTGTTCAGTACAAACACAACTGAAGGACCAGGACCAGTACCAGAACCAGAACCAGAACCAGAACCAATACCAGTACCAATACCAGTACCAATACCAGTACCAGTACCAGTACTAATACCAGGACCAGAACCAATACCAGTGCCAGAACAAATACCAGGACCAGAACCAGTATCAGTACCAATACCAGTACCAGTACCAGGACCAGGACCAGAACCAATACAACTACCAGAACCAATACCAGTACCAGTACCAATACCAGGACTAGAAACAGAACCAGAACCAATACCAGTACCAGAACCAATACCAATACCAGTACCAGAACCAATACCAATAACAGTACCAGAACCAATACCCCTATCAGTACCAGAACCAATAGCAATACCAGTACGAGTACAAGTGCGAGAACCAATACCAATACCAGGACAAGGACCAGGACCTGGACCAGTACTAGTACCAGTACCAGTACCAGAACCAATACCAATACCAATACCAGTACCAGTACCAGGACCAGTACCAGTGCCAGAACCAATACCAGTACCAGTACCAATATCAATATCAATATCAATACCAGTACCAGAACCAATACCAGTACCAGAACCAATACCAGAACCAGTACCAATACCAGTACCAGAACCAATACCAGTACCAGAACCAATACCAGAACCAGTACCAATACCAGTACCAATACCAGTACCAGAACCAATACCAGTACCAGAACCAATACCAATACCAGAACCAGAACCTGTACCAGAACCAATACCAATACCAGTACCAGAACCAATACCAATACCAGTACTAGTACCAGGACAAGAACCAGAACCAATACCAGTACCAGAACCAATACCAATACCAATACCAGTACCAGCACCAGTACCAGAACCAATTCCAGTACCAATACCAATACCAGAACCAATACCAATACCAGTACCAGTACCAGGACCAGTACTAGTGCCAGTACCAGGACCAGTAACAGGACCAGAACCAATACCAGTACACAGTACCAGAACCAATACCAGCACCAGTAGCAGCACAAGTACCAGTACCAGTACGTCTTCCTCTGTAAAGCTGGACTGAAATATTGTATGTGAGCAGATTTTCAGTGGATGGACTCTATGAAATGTGTATTTGAAAAGGACTGTAATGAAAAGGAGGATTAGGACTGCACTGAAAATTAAAATAATTATTAAAAAAGTGACACACTGGGAAAAATCCAAATCTTACCAAGTGTATTTTTCTCATTTCTAGTTCAAATATCTCATCACACTTGAAACCAGACATAATCACCTAAAGAGTAACTTTTCAGTGACATATAAGAACTGATTTTTAGACAATAAATCTGGAAAATCAGATTTCAAGAAATCTTACAGAGATTGTTTTCACTTGTTCCATTGGGAGATTTTTGCTTAATTCAAGATTTTTTTTTTCTTAATTCAAGATTTTTTTTTTTTTGCTTAATTCAAGATTTTTTTGCTTAATTCAAGCAAAAAATCCGCTCAATTTTCTGTATATTTAACCTTTCGTAAGTGATTTATCACCATTTATTATAATATTGTCCTCTGTATTTTGCATTTTTTTCAGTATAAATCAAGTATTTTCCTATATTTATTTCACTGATCATGTGGATGCTCGTAAAAGCTGAGATTAAAGTTGGGGATTATTCGGTCAAAAACAGAGAAAACTGAAGAAAAGGTGACTTTTTCAGTCAAATATATCAATAACTGGACATAAACCCAGTGTGTCCATCCACTGTCATTGATCCAACTTGATGGGTTTTACTGGTGAATCGATGTTGTAGAAGATGATGGTGTTTCCATGGTAACTACAGAGCCTCTGAACATCCTAACGGGTCATATCTGATGACCGTGAAAAGACGATAAACTGCATTTTACACCAATTATTTACATGTATTGGTAGGATTAGTGGATCAACAGGTATTTATCAGTCGATGGTTTTGGTTGACGGTGGTTGTTTGGGTTTTTATGGGTTAAAGAAACATTTATTTCTCTTTTGGTTAGATTTTTCTAACATTAACCCTTTCATGCATGAATTAATAGAACTTTAATCAAGATTTTTTCCCTGAGAGTTTTTATTCCTCTTTAGACATGAAAAAACAATGCAATTGAGAAAAAAAAATTATGAACCTATTTTTCATGGAGTTGCAAAAATGTCCACTAAGCTGGACACCGTGCATTTAATTTTTGACGCAAAGAAACATGTATTTGCTGATATACTGTGTGAAAACATGTTTAATACTGCTAATCTGATGTTTTGTCACATTTTAACATGCTCCAATACTAGTTATTACTCACTTCATGGAGATAATATGCAAAAACTAGAAGCACTCGGAGAGCGCAGACCTCCGCCAAGGCAGATCAGTGCCCTGGATTTGGATGAAAATTTCAGGAAATGTTGATACTGGCACAAGGAACAAATGATGAAATTTTGGTGGTGATCGGGGGTGGGGGTGGGGGGGGCACTGATCTGCCTTGGCGGAGGTCTGCGCTGTCTTTTCTAGAAAAGCACTCGTAGAGCGCAGACCTCCGCCAAGGCAGATCAGTGCCCCCCCCACCCCTGATCACCACCAAAATTTCATCATTTATTCCTTGTGCCAGTATCAACATTTCCTGAAATTTTCATCCAAATCCATCCATAACTTTTTGAAAATCCCATTTCTCGTAATGGCGGTTTTCTTCTGGATCTAGCTCCTTAAGTATTAAAGCTACATGAAATCCGGTGGCATACTCCCGATGCGGAACTGACTGAGCTACATGATGGCGCTTGTTAGAAATTTCTACCTTTAATATTAAAGGCACAGTAGGCCAAAAAGTAAGGGCAGCCCCATTTTTTATATAAATTGAGATAAAATCCGCCTTCTGGATCAGATCCGGATCAGCCTTTGAAATGTGATAGAGGACCCCATTGTCAATTCCTGAGTGAAATTTCATGAGTTTTGGTCAATAATTAAGCGAGATATTGGGAAACGAAAATTTTGGCCCCATTTACCACAATGTTAATGAAAATTTCAAAGTGATCCAGAATCCAGGATTTCTTCCGGATCACTCCCAAAAGCTAATCAATTCTTCCTTATCCCATTTCCAACAAACCCTGAAAATTTCATCAAAATCTGTCCATAACTTTTTGAGTTATGTTGCACACTAACGGACAGACAAACAAACCCTGGCAAAAACATAACCTCCTTGGCAGAGGTAAAAAAAAAAAAAAACACCTTTTTGTTAGAAAAACTAGAAGCACTCGGAGAGTGCAGACCTCCGCCAAGCCCCCCCCCCCCCCCCCCCCCCCCCGTGGGCCCCCACACCCCCGATCACCACCAAAATTTAATCATTTCTTCCTTATCCCATTTCCAACAAACCCTGAAAATTTCATCCAAATCTGTCCATAACTTTTTGAGTTATGTTGCACACTAACGGACAGACAAACAAACAAACAGACAGACAGACAAACCCTGGCAAAAACATAACCTCCTTGGCGGAGGTAAAAACCCTGTTAATTACAGTCTAATAACAATATCCAACATTTTTTTACACTTAAACATGTTAGTGCAGATCAGGTTTATCAAGAACAGCAAATTTACAATAACGGTATGAATTGCTGTGTATGGGATGATGCATGTGTCCACTGTGTTGGTGCATGTGTCCACTGTGTTGGTTGATATGGAACTAAAACAACAAAATCCATGAATATACAAATTAACAACTGTAGAATAACTGTCCACTGTAGTGACCAGTATGCATGAAAGGGTAAATATAAAAAAAAGTGCACTGGATTTAATTTTAATCAGTGACTACACGAACATTTAGTTTTTTCTTTATTCTAAAAAAGATAATCTCACAAATCGGTCAGTGTAAATGAATATTCCCCCAGTATTCCTGTTTACATGCAGCCACTCATACCTCAATAAAAACAGACTCTTTTTTTCCACTGGTGACAGATGTTCCACTGAATGAACACAGTGGAACATCTGCCTCTTTTGTTCCTTCAAACATCTTCTGGAAACAGTTGGTTTTTCAGTATCCATTCAGATCCATAAACCTGTTGATATCCTCTGTTCTGAACATCTAACAGGAGGTGAGTTTCTCCTGTTGACCTACTTTTTTCTTTGCAGTACCCATCTTTAGCAGAGAGGCTGTGTTTAAAGAGGGATCATGTGTTGGAACCTGCAGTAAAACATGCAGATGAAGTCCTTTTCTGTGTACACGTAGAAAGAATCCTCAGAAACGCCGAATAGTTTTGGCGTTTCTACTCAATTCAGACAGACTGTGTTGTTTAGATTCAAAGATTTTTTTATCCCGTAAAGACCCAGTGCTACTTTTGCGTCACTTCCCACAAGAATTTTTCTCTATATTTAACCTTTCTTAAGTGATTTATCACCATTTATTATGACATTATCCTCTGAATTTTGCATTTTTCGGTCTAAATGTGGTATTTTTCCCCTATATTTAATTCACTGATTATGTAGATCAGGGGTGTCAAACTCATTTTAGTTCAGTTCCACATTAAGTCAAATTGGATCTCCAGTGGGCCGGACCAGTAAAATAATAACAGTGAAAAAAGTAAAATTATATTATGATCAGGTTTACATCTACAAAGTTTCCTTAAAAATCTGAATAACATGAACAACTTGAACTGTCGTAAGAAAAACAAGTGCAATTTTAACATTTTACCAATATTATACCTCGGTTTGTCAGTTTATCATTTACACATGTGCATTACAATCGCACAAAATATTTAGCAACAGGCAGAATGTTGGTAAAATTGCATTTACTTTTCTTAAGACATTTCCGTTTGTTCATATTTGTTCAGGTTATTCACGTTTTTGATAAAAGTATAGTTTGGTAATGTAAACATTTTCATGTAACTTTACTTTTTTACACCAAAAAAACAAAAAGGAAATTTTGGGTTGTCATTATTTATAGGTTATTATGATAATATTTTAATAATATAGAAATAATATCAAGTCCAAATCTTGCACACGGACAGACAGACAGACAGACAGACAAACAAATAGACAGACAGACAAACAAATAGACAGACAGACAAACAAACAGACAGACAGACAGACAGACAAACAGACAGACAGACAGACAAACAAACGGACAAACAGACAGACAGACAAACAGACAAACAAACGGACAAACAGACAGACAGACAAACAGACAAACAAACAGACAGACAGACAAACAAACAGACAGACAGACAAACAGACAGACAGACAAACAGACAAACAGACAGCCAGACAGACAGACAGACAGATAGACAAACAGACAGACAGACAAACAGACAGACAGACAGACAGACAGACAAACAGACAGACAGACAGACAGACAGACAAACAGACAGACAGACAGACAGACAAACAGACAGACAGCCAGACAAACAGACAGAATGACAGAATGACAGACAGACAAATAGACAGACAGACAGACAGACAGACAGACAGACAGACAGACAAACAGACAGACAAACAGACAGACAGACAAACAGACAGACAGACAGACAGACAGACAAACAGACAGACAGACAAACAAACAGACAGACAAACAGACAGACAGACAGACAAACAGACAGACAAACAGACAGACAGACAAACAGACAGACAGACAAACAGACAGACAGACAGACAAACAGACAGACAGACAGACAGACAAACAGACAGACAGACAAACAGACAGAATGACAGACAGACAAATAGACAGACAAACAGACAGACAGACAGACAAACAGACAGACAGACAGACAAACAGACAGACAAACAGACAGACAGACAGACGCTGGCGAAAACATAACCTCCCTGGCAGAGGTAATTAACTTGACATTTAGTGTGTTGTACTTAAAATAGCACTTCCATTCAAATCAAGCATTAAAGTTTATTACTCATTACTTCAATTTTATTTTAAGGCAACCTGTTTCCTCAAACTTCTCCGGTCTTACAGTGTACTCACTGATAACCCGACATCACACCTGCTGAACATTATATATTAAACTGATCCTTCTTAGTCTTGTACACGCAGACATTAGCAGTGAACTCAGAACCCTCGTCTTTGTCTGCAGGCGTTTCTATAAAGTCCCTGTTTTATTTAGCGTGGCTTTACTCTTGGCTAACCGTTTCCTGCATATGTCTGTGAGCGCCGATACAACATATAGACCTAATGTCTGTTCCTGAGGCTCCAGTCACTTCTCTCCCTGAGCCTCTTTTATCCCTCAATCCTTCCCAGCAGCTCTTGTCTATTTAAATCAAGGCCTGGCGTAACAGTGCCAGAAGGCATTTCACTCTGGAATATGAAATCTATTCTCCTTTGGGTGTACAGTAGAGCCCCGAGTCCCCGCTCTGATTCCTCCACAGCCAAACAACAACAACAACAACAACAGTGTAAGTGCGCACCGTGGCAGAAAGCATCACATTTCAACATTTCAGTGGTGGCGTACAGCAGCGTGGGCCCTCAGGATCCCAGTGTCACACAACTGCTATTTCCATCCGAAACAGAAAAGGGCAAGAGGGACCCGACGAAAGCGAGAAGGTCTCTGTGAGCTCTTGAAGTCTGTCACTCTTTCTGACTTGCTTTTTCTGTCAGCTGGGATCGCTACTTCCTGGCCCATTCATCTTCTTTTTCTGTAGTTTTTTTTATTTTTTTCATGGTTGCTTGACTGCGACACTTCAGGGGGGAAGGTGACATTTGACTCTGCTAATTTTTCAATGTCACTCCTCATCACTGTCTGGATTTCATTGTTTCCGACTCTGGGTGAAACCCGCTCAAAGAAAGGGCGGATGAGGTTCTTATTTTTAGAACCTTAATTTATGTTATACTAATTAAGTATGCTTCACAAGTGACTCGGGCACCTTCCTATTGCTAATTCATTTCAAAGCAGCCCTTGTGTGTTGCTCCATTTGCAGGCGAGTGCAGAGATGTGGAGATAAAGTGTGTTCAAAGGAATGGCACAGACTTCAGAGGAAACGATAACATCAGCTCAGTCCCCCTCAAGTCCTCTGTAAAGTGAACAACCTACCCCCTGGGGTGCTCACTATAATCCACCAGTCTTAAGGCAACCGAACAGGTAAATTAAACAAAGCCAGGCAGAGGAAAGCACAGATGCAGAAAAACAACCTTCTTGAAAATGTTTTAAAATTCCATCTTAACCCTGTAACGCCAAATGTATCATATTTGATACAGGAGTGTTGAAGCCTTCTACAGGGGTTGGACAAAATAATGGAAACACCTTCACCTCAAGATGATAATGCCCCAATCCATACAGCTAGAACTGTTAAAGAATGGCATGAGGAACATTCTACAGGGTGAGTCAGAAAAAACGCTCTTTCCATTTAAAGAAATTGTCCTGCTAAAACGGAAACACTGATTTTTCTTTTGACCATACAGTCATATTGATGTGGTTATTGAGCATGTCTGGTGATGTAGTCATAGATTTATTGCATTGCATAAGAGAGAGATGGTCCATTGTTTATTGGGCACTGAAATACCTGCCAACACAATGTATGCCACAGTGAACAAACTTGAAATTGACAACAATTACAGGAGTCGGGGCTTTGCTTTCACACTCAGGACATAGGCCTACATGACAGTGCCCAGGGAGTTTTCATCATGGCAAAACCACAGCGATTGCAGGTATTATTTCCTCATGGAGTTGTCTGTTTGGGTCAGGAGAGAGAGTGGTCACCTAGATCCCCGGACTTGACCCCCCTTGATTTTTTCTTGTGGGGGTATCTTAAAAACCGTGTGTATCAGACTGTTCCACAAACTCTTCAGGAACTCCGAAATCGCATCACGGCTGAAATCCAAGCCCTACGATGAACACGAATGGCGAGAAGAGCTGTGTTAGAGATGCGACAACGAGCACAGATTTGCATCAATCTGAATGGTAGCCAGGTTGAAGGTCGTGCCGGACGACTTCGTTGAGACAAAACATTTTGATGGTGAGTAAACATGCTGTAATGGTTGACAATTTCAATTTCATTCACGGTGGCATAAACTGTGTTGGCAGATATTTCGGTGCACAATAAACAGTGGACATTCCCTCTGTTATGCTATGCCATAAATCAATGATTCAATCGCCAGACATGCTCAATAACCACATCAATACGACTGTATGATCAAAAGAAAAATAAGCATTTCCATTTCAGTGGTACAATTTCTTTAAATGAAAAGAGCGTTTTTTCTGACTCACCCTGTAATGAAGTTGAGCATCTCGTATGGCCGGCACAGTCCCCAGACCTCAACATTATTGAGCATTTATGGTCAGTTTTAGAGATTCAAGTAAGACGTCGATTTCCACCGCCATCGTCTCTAAAAGAGTTGGAGGGTATTCTAACTGAAGAATGGCTTAAAATTCCTTTGGAAACAATTCACAAGTTGTATGAATCAATACCTCGGAGAATTGAGGCTGTAATTGCCGCAAAAGGCGGACCTACACCATATTAAATTATATTTTGTTGATTACCTCCGCCAAGGAGATTATGTTTTTGCCAGGGTTTGTTTGTCTGTTTGTTTGTTTGTCTGTTTGTTTGTCTGTCCGTTAGTGTGCAACATAACTCATAAAGTTATGGACAGATTTGGATGAAATTTTCAGGGTTTGTTGGAAATGGGATAAGGAAGAAATGATTAAATTTTGGTGGTGATCGGGGGGGGGGGGGGGGGGGGGGGGGCACAGACCAGAAAATTTCATCAAAATCTGTCCATAACTTTTTGAGTTATGTTGCACACTAATGGACAGACAAACAGACAGACAGACAGACAAACCCTGGCAAAAACATAACCTCCTTGGTGTGGGGGGGGCCCACGGGGGGGGGCCACTGATCAGCCTTGGTGGAGGTCTGCGCTCTCCGAGTGCTTCTAGTTTTTTAAGGTGTTTCCATTATTTTGTCCAACCCCTGTATATCACAGGTGTCAAACTCATTCTGGTTCAGGGGCCATATTTAGCCCAATTTGATCTCAAGCGGGCCAGACCAGTAAAATAATGACTTAACTAGAAAAGCACTCGGAGAGCGCAGACCTCCGCCAAGCGCAAAAATTCCCCACATAATCGGTGATACAAATCCTACATTTATTTTTTAAAATAAAATCCGCCTTCTGGATCAGATCCGGATCAGCCTTTGAAATGTGATAGAGGACCCCATTGTCAATTCCTGAGTTAAATTTCATGAGTTTTGGTCAATAATTAAGCGAGATATTGGGAAACGAAAATTTTGGCCCCATTTACCACAATGTTAACGAAAATTTTAAAGTGATCCAGAATCCAGGATTTCTTCCAGATCACCCCCAAAAGTTAATCATTTCTTCCTTATCCCATTTCCAACAAACCCTGAAAATTTCATCAAAATCTGTCCATAACTTTTTGAGTTATGTTGCACACTAACGGACAGACAAACAGACAGACAAACAAACAAACCCTGGCAAAAACATAACCTCCTTGGCGGAGGTAATAACCTATAAATAATAAATAACAACCCCGCTGAACCCCTGCACACAAAAGTAACACATTTTCAACAACATGCCCAATACCCACAATGCAATGCGAAGATAAAAAGGTGTGGTCATGACTAAAACTGAGTGATTTAATTCCATTCAACTTAAACTTTTTCGTACTTTCAACTATGTCTACAAATTAATAGAATATACTTCACATTTTATAGTGACACCATAAAACTTAAATCATTTAAGTGCATTGTAATTAAAGCATTTTAGTGAATACAAATTCCGGGCTTACAGTGTTGGAAAAACTGCCCCAAATGCGTCGCCAGAGTCATTTTGCTTCAAGTCATTTTGATTAATCATGATGATGGGTTAATCAGTGTTAATTCTGACAGCCCTAGTTTCCAGTAAACACATCTTCAGGTCTGTGGACGTACAATCCCATCGTTACCTATTCAGTCGTCATGCTAAAGATCTTGAGCAACTGTTGGATTTTTGTTGCACAAGGTGAACGGCACAGTCGGAATCACCGCATGCCTCCGTGTGTCAAACATCTAATGCAGGGGTGTCAAACTCATTTTCCTTCAGGGCCCACATTCTGCCCGATTTGATCTCAAGTGGGCCGGACCAATAAAATAATAACATAATAACCTATAAATAATGACAACTTCAAATTTTTGTCTTTGTTTTAGTGTGAGGAAAAAAAAAACATTAAATTATGAAAATACTTACTTTTATAAACTATCCAAACAAAAAAGATGTGACTAACCTGAGAAAATGGAAATTTCTTAAGAAAAATAAGTGCAATTTTAAAAAATATTAAGCCTCAACTTATCACTCATACATGTACAAAGACACTAAACACTTAATAACGGGCAGAAAATTGTTAAAATTGTGCTTAATTTTCTTTAGACATTTCAGGTTGTTTATGTTTGTTCAGGTTATTCATATTTTATTGTTACAGGATAGTTTGTAAATGTAAATATTTTTATAATTTAATGTTATTTTTTGCACTAAAAAAAAGGGGAAAAAAAGAAGTTGTTAATTCAAGATTTTTTGCTTAATTTAAGCTTTTTTGCTAAATTTAAGTTTTTTTGCTAAATTTAAGGGTTTTTTTGCTTAATTCAAGATTTTTTTTTTACTTAATTGAAGATTTTTTTTTTTGCTTAATTCAATTTTTTTTTCCTTAATTCAAGCTAAATTTTTTTTTTGCTTAATTCAATTCAAGACTGTGGAATTTTTGACTTTCCAAAAACATCCCATGGGCCAGATTGGAACCTTTGGCGGGGCGCATGTTTGAGACCCCTGATCTAATACAATAATTGTACGTTGTGATCGACACGCAGCTCAAAGCATTTACATTTACTGTTTAAACACCCAACATCTGGCAACAAATTAAGCTCCTGGTGGATGCTCCCAGTAGGACTTCACAACAATGGCTCCAAATCATTTGTTTTAAATCCACCCCAGAGACTGTTTGCATGTCAGTCACGATGCATTATTTAGTGTGACCGAGCCCAGGGTTTTTGCATTATCACGTATAAATAATGACATCTCCAAATTTTTGTCTATATGAAAAAAAAAGGAAGGAAAAAAAAAACATTAAATTATGAAAATACTTACTTTTATAAACTATCCAAACAAAAAAGATGTGACTAACCTGAGAAAATGGAAATTTCTTAAGAAAAATAAGTGCAATTTTAAAAAATATTATGCCTCAACTTATCACTCATACATGTACAAAGACACTATACATTTAATAACGGGCAGAAAATTGTTAAAATTGTGCTTAATTTTCTTTAGACATTTCAGGTTGTTTATGTTTGTTCAGGTTATTCATATTTTATTGTTACAGGATAGTTTGTAAATGTAAATATTTTTATAATTTAATGTTTTTTTTGCACTAAAAAAAAGGGGAAAAAAAGAAGTTGTTAATTCAAGATTTTTTGCTTAATTTAAGCTTTTTTGCTAAATTTAAGTTTTTTTGCTAAATTTAAGGGTTTTTTTGCTTAATTCAAGATTTTTTTTTTACTTAATTGAAGATTTTTTTTTTTGCTTAATTCAATTTTTTTTTCCTTAATTCAAGCTAAAATTTTTTTTTGCTTAATTCAATTCAAGACTGTGGAATTTTTGACTTTCCAAAAACATCCCATGGGCCAGATTGGAACCTTTGGCGGGGCGCATGTTTGAGACCCCTGATCTAATACAATAATTGTACGTTGTGATCGACACACAGTTCAAAGCATTTACATTTACTGTTTAAACACCCAACATCTGGCAACAAATTAAGCTCCTGGTGGATGCTCCCAGTAGGACTTCACAACAATGGCTCCAAATCATTTGTTTTAAATCCACCCCAGAGACTGTTTGCATGTCGGTCACGATGCATTATTTAGTGTGACCGAGCCCAGGGTTTTTGCATTATCACGTATAAATAATGACATCTCCAAATTTTTGTCTATATGAAAAAAAAAGGAAGGAAAAAAAAAAACATTAAATTATGAAAATACTTACTTTTATAAACTATCCAAACAAAAAAGATGTGACTAACCTGAGAAAATGGAAATTTCTTAAGAAAAATAAGTGCAATTTTAAAAAATATTAAGCCTCAACTTATCACTCATACATGTACAAAGACACTAAACACTTAATAACGGGCAGAAAATTGTTAAAATTGTGCTTAATTTTCTTTAGACATTTCAGGTTGTTTATGTTTGTTCAGGTTATTCATATTTTATTGTTACAGGATAGTTTGTAAATGTAAATATTTTTATAATTTAATGTTATTTTTTGCACTAAAACAAAGGGGGAAAAAAAGAAGTTGTTAATTCAAGATTTTTTGCTTAATTTAAGCTTTTT